>NC_056741.1:279245912-279338412 GCF_019279795.1 Protopterus annectens
GCCTTTTGGGCAGAAACCTTTGTGTCATATTTGTTTTTTGCTGGATGTGCCATTTTCTAAAAATCTGCTGTGAATTAGCAATCCTTGCGAATGCCAGTGTGTGAGGCTAGTCTTTCCCACACTAACAATTTTAGAATCTTACCAGTTTACCTCAGCAGAGCTGTTTAGTCAGTCCAGATTAGGCTGCTTGAAGAGGCTATAAAGGCCATCCCATTCTCTGAAGAGATATGGAAGTGCTGCTTTTTCCTGTTTTTGATCTCCAACAAACACTCTTTCCATTCTCTGTCTCTGTGACTTCATCCACTGTATTTATGTCTATTTTCAAGTGGCCACTTTAAACTAGTGTAACCGTGATCTAATGGTGAACATAGTACAGCTGTGTAAATAAATTTTCTGTAACAGTAGTTCTTCAAATAAATCACTGTTGAAATTCTAACATCCTCCCTCCCTTCTCCCCACATTTCTTGTGCTTTCTTTGTTGCTGATCTACCCATGTATATTCCTTTCTAGTTTTTTGCTAGAGCGGCATTACCCTTTGCCTTTTTTCCTAGCGCATAACTAATTTTATTTGAACTAAAGCCTCCTTTTCCTGTTAGGCATGAAAGCTCTGAATGTTGGCACCTGTGCATATATTTTTGTACTAGCGTATAATGTAGAATATAAACTTCAGACTCTCCACGTTTTAAAATAAAATTTGACGATTTATTAAAGACTGAGGTAAGCGCTTTCGCGTATCTCCAGATACGCTTCTTCAGACCATATACAACATAATAAATTCAGGGTTTATATAGCAAAAACTAACTCAGCATTCAGTCAATTAGTCAATCAATTATGCAATTATACTATTAAATTCATTAAAATTTAAAGCAACATTAAAAACAGACTTTAAACTACTAGTAATACAATTTTGACTCTGCGCTAAAACCGCACTATCTAAGCTAACATTTCATTCATCAGTATTTTATACTCATTGATAAATAAGCAGATAAATGAAAAAATAAATAAATAAATATTTAGAATAAGCTGCACTCAGTGTAATTTATCTTATATGCAAAGTTCTGAAAATAACAGAACTCTACTTGGAACCTATGAAGAACCATATTACAATGTATTTTTCTAATTTATAAAATTCTTAAAATAAAAGCATAACTACCATATTTAATACAATTATAGTGATGCAATATGTAAATGTGAAACTATGTAAATATATATATATATATATACAATTAATGAATTTTCAAAATTGTAAGTTATATATAGCAAACACTAATTCCATAAATAAAGATTTAACTTTTATATATATATATGTATAAATATAAATATAATAAAAACTTTAAAAACCTTGGTTGTAATAAGCATTAAATGCATAAATTTAAAATAAAATATAGATACTTATTTATAAATTTAATTTATAAATCTTGAAAATGAGTATATCAAATTAAACAACTTAGTCAGCCTTATGAAATAATTATTCTAATAAATGACTCATTAAAAAATACTTATTAAATAAATGGACAGAAAACTCATGTGCTTAGATTTTATACATCATAAACAATTGCAAAACAAAGGCAAGTTAATATTATAAAAGATAATAGTCATAAATAGCTATCTACGTGTATTAAGATAAGACCTTATAGTAACATAATTATTTAGACCTGGAGAATGGTGACCTTTAAGTCTAAAAATCCATTTCAATTCATTTAATTCTATTGAATTTATGTAGTCACCACCTCTGGCATTTCGTTCCACTGTCTGTAGAACCCTAAACACAAAGGAATGTGATGGATTAGCCAAAATATGCTTTGCAAGGGCATTTAGTTCATTTTTATTTTTAATATCATACTGATGATTGTAAATTCTACTTTTCAATTTCCTTTTAGTAAGGCCTATATAAAAAGCGGAACAATGTTCGCAGGTAGCTAAATATATTAAGCCAGAGGTGTCACAGGTGGCGCTAAATCTTGTTTAAATACATAGGGTAGTTCTGGATGTGCAAATTCCTGTATCTTAGTGATATATTTACAATAATTGCAATGTTGACAGGGGTAGGTACCTAATAGATGCCTTGGTCCTAATTGAACTTTATTACTTAAATCAGTTCTATCGCATAATATACTTTTCAAATTTTTATTATTCCTGTATATTATGTGTGGACTTTTGCCTACCAACTTTGATGTAGGCTCATCTGTCAATAAAACTTTCCAATTATTAGTTAGTATTTTCTTAATACTCTGAAAATCATTAGAGTACGTTGTCATGAAAGCTATCTTTTCATACTTGCTGTTAACATCTTTATTAAAAAAGTGAAGTGAGGGTGTTTGCATTTAGGGGGAGCCTATACCTACAGCAATCTGGTGTGGCTATGGGCACCCCCTGTGCAAACACATATGCCAATTTAGTCATGCATCAGTGGGAAAAAGAACATATTTTTCAGCATCATTCATTCACTAAGATTTTAGTTTATAAACGTTTTGTTGACGATATTTTAATTGTATGGGATGGCTCTCTAGAAGAATTCATTTTGTTTAAAGAATATTTGGAAACTACAACTAATTTCCTCAAATTTACTATTGAAGCATCATATATATCTGTGAATTTTTTAGATGTCAGCTTAGACATTAGAGAAGGGAGACTGACATCAACACTTACAAGAAAAAATGTTGGAAAAATACAATTTTAAAATATGATAGTATGCATCCACGCCACATTTTTAAAGGCATTGTAAAGAGCCAATTCATTAGATTGAGTAGAATATGTGTTGACAAACAGGATTTACTAAATGAGGCAGATAATATGATGAAAATGTTTTTAGATAGAGGTTATGAATATAATTTAGTAGTGAATATTATGAATAATGTTCTGCATAAAAATAACACTATCCACAGAAATAAAGCATAATAGTCCCTCACTTCACATTTTTAATAAAGATGTTAACAGCAAGTATGAAAAGATAGCTTTCATGACATCGTACTCTAATGATTTTCAGAGTATTAAGAAAATACTAACTAATAATTGGAAAGTTTTATTGACAGATGAGCCTACATCAAAGTTGGTAGGCAAAAGTCCACACATAATATACAGGAATAATAAACATTTGAAAAGTATATTATGCGATAGAACTGATTTAAGTAATAAAGTTCAATTAGGACCAAGGCATCTATTAGGTACCTACCCCTGTCAACATTGCAATTATTGTAAATATATCACTAAGATACAGGAATTTGCACATCCAGAACTACCCTATGTATTTAAACCAAGATTTAGAGCCACCTGTGACACCTCTGGCTTAATATATTTAGCTACCTGCGAACATTGTTCCGCTTTTTATATAGGCCTTACTAAAAGGAAATTGAAAAGTAGAATTTACAATCATCAGTATGATATTAAAAACAAAAATGAACTAAATGCCCTTGCAAAGCATATTTTGGCTAATCCATCACATTCCTTTGTGTTTAGGGTTCTACAGACAGTGGAACGAAATGCCAGAGGTGGTGACTACATAAATTCAATAGAATTAAATGAATTGAAATGGATTTTTAGACTTAAAGGTCACCATTCTCCAGGTCTAAATAATTATGTTACTATAAGGTCTTTTCTTAATACACGTAGATAGCTATTTATGACTATTATCTTTTATAATATTAACTTGCCTTTGTTTTGCAATTGTTTATGATGTATAATATCTATGCACATGAGTTTTCTGTCCATTTATTTAATAAGTATTTTTTAATGAGTCGTTTATTAGAATAATTATTTCATAAGGCTTACTAAGTTGTTTAATTTGATATACTCATTTTCAAGATTTATAAATTAAATTTATAAATAAGTATCTATATTTTATTTTAGATTTATGCATTTAATGCTTATTACAACCAAGGTTTTTAAAGTTTTTATTATATTTATATGTATACATATATATATAAAAGTTAAATCTTTATTTATGGAATTAGTGTTTGCTATATATAACTTACAATTTTGAAAATTCATTAATTGTGTATATATATTTACATAGTTTCACATTTACATATTGCATCACTATAATTGTATTAAATATGGTAGTTATGCTTTTATTTTTAGAATTTTATAAATTAGAAAAATACATTGTAATATGGTTCTTCATAGGTTCCAAGTAGAGTTCTGTTATTTTCAGAACTTTGCATATAAGATAAATTACACTGAGTGCAGCTTATTCTAAATATTTATTTATTTATTTATTCATTTATCTGCTTATTTATCAATGAGTATAAAATACTGATGAATGAATTGTTAGCTTAGATAGTGCGTTCTTTAGCGCAGAGTCAAAATTGTATTACTAGTAGTTTAAAGTCTGTTTTTAATGTTGCTTTAAATTTTAATGAATTTAATAGTATAATTGCATAATTGATTGACTAATTGATTGAATGATGAGTTAGTTTTTGCTATATAAACCCTGAATTTATTATGTTGTATATGGTCTGAAGAAGCGTATCTGGAGATACGCGAAAGCGCTTACCTCAGTCTTTAATAAATCGTCAAATTTTATTTTAAAACGTGGAGAGTCTGAAGTTTTATACACTTTTTCGTTTAACTTGAGACTCTTTAGCTGCTGTGATTCGTCTGTTTATTTATTTTTGTACTAGCACACACTTCTGCCTCCTCAGATGTACAATACTGCCTCCTCAGATGTGCAATACTGGTGGAAAGCAGCCAAAATCTTTGGTACTGGCCAGACATCTTGATAATCCCATATAGCTTAGGCTACTGCAGCAGGTATCTGTTCAAATATCTGTGTTAGGTAAGTTCACTTACACAACTGTACTTTCTACCTTGAGGCGCTGTATTTGGAGTAGAATGTTTGTTTGAGGGACTTGGTGCAACTAATTAATAATGTTTCAGTTAACAATTTATTTAAACATTTGCAGTGATTCAGGCCATTTCCCGTATTAATTTGGCAGTGAAGAATGGTGCGGCTGATCAAACAGTCAAAGAACTGATGAACCCAGAGGCACAACTTCCTGATGTTTATCCTTTTGCTGCAGAACTGTACCAGAAAGAGTTATTACTGATACAGAGGCAAAATTCACAGGTGGGTGTCAGCCATGGGTGGCATTAATTATGTACAAAGTTGCAGAAGTCATAATGTCCTCCTCTTTTTAAAGGTGTGATAGGCTACATGGATGTAGGTAGGCATACTTTGTGTGTTCAACAGAGCACATATTTTCTGAGCTTTTGTCATAAACTATGGCTTGTATGGGTAAGAAAATGTTTACAGTAGTCTGAGCTAATGCCTATAGTATTTGTATGAATTGCTTATGAGGTATGATTGCTCAAAGTACACATTTTTTCATTTAAACATATAGAGTTAGTATTTAGGGATTTTATATTTTATGAGATTTTGGCTGAGTATGACATTAAGGTTATGCGAGCAGAGAATTAGCATTTCTGGCTACACTCCTGATAGTCCATAGTAAGTCATCTGTTTTATTCTTAATGTATATTTTGTTCATTCTGTTTATAGGAACATGATGGTTATTTTTGTAATGCGTCCTGGTTATTTTTGTAATGTGTCCTGGCATAGAGGATGTGTATCTAAATGTGTTTGTGTGATAAAAACAAAACTTTGATAGGATACCATATTAGTTATTAAACTGACTTGACAAAATAACTTAAGTACAGTGCATGTAGAAGTTATTTGTATTTTGCGAAAACATTAAAGGTAATATGAAGATACTATGGCCTAAGGGCAGGAATGCCAACAGATTCTGTAATGAAAGTGATAATGTACTTAACAGATCATGGTAGGAATCCAGATGTGATAGGATTACTTGCCAGTGACAAATGTTTGAATCTGATTACTCAGAAACCAGTGGGTACAGATGAGCTGATAAAAACAGTATTGCTCAAGGAAGTGGAAGTTCACACTTTTAACAGGGAAGTGGCTGTTGGCTCATATGTGGGCAGGGATGGATCTGACAATTGTCCTGGGTTGTTTTGTCTTCAACATATTTTATGTACCTATTTTAAGGTTTCTGTGCAGGTTTTTGTGTGTATGTATGTATGTGTATATGTATGTATGTATATATATATATATATATATATATATATATATATATATATATATATATACACACACACACACACACACACATCGTGGTGTATATATATGTGTGTGTGTGTGTGTGTATATATATATATATATATATATATATATATATATATATATATATATGTGTGTGTGTGTGTGTGTATATGTATATATATATATATATATATATATATATATATATATATATATATATATATATTTATCTGAAATAAAAAGCTGCTGTAGTAATCTCCAAACGAAAGAAGCATAAAACAAACACTCGAGACGGCAGAATGATATGCTCCAGAAGACTGGTTAAAGTCAAAATTAACGTTTGTATAAATAACTTATACCAGTTTCAAACGCATAAAAATCTTCAGTTTTCAACGAGTAACCTCCAGGCAACGAAAATATAAACAAAGTATTTATTATAGAGGCAAGCGCTTTCACCGTTTAAGGCTTCATCAGGCCAGTACAAAATTCATTAAAATAATACCTTTAAATGCTTTACAATGCAGTGACATCATTTCCACATTCAATTAATAAAGTGAGCGTGTTCCTACATTTACAGCGCAATCACCATTATTCTCGTAATAAGGCACATATACTTTAAGGCTTTACTATGACATTTCATCATTTTAAAATAAAAAATTAGCCTTCGTAACAAAACACTACATAAAAACACTAAATCCTTCTAAGTCTAATCTATTAAATGTTCCTAATATTAATAACGTTTTCACATAAATACATTCATTCCAAAGACAAACATATATGGAAAATACTAAACGAAAATAATAAAAAAATAATAAAAAAAATAATAAAAAATAATAAATAAAAATAAGAATAAAAATAAAGATATATATACATTACACTACATTAACAGTTTTAAAAATATATTTGTTATATATTACTTTAAATCAATCATACAATAACATTAGACTAAATAATATATGAAACTATATTACATTTAAAATATCTCATTACCTTAGCGGTCTACCTTTTAAAACTGGCTTGATGGATACTGTATCATTTAACCCTGGTGCAATATCAGCTCTAAGCCTAATAATCCACCGACTTTCAAACTCTTCAGTTTTGTTTCTAATGTCTCCCCTCCTAATACTAGGAAAATTCCTTTGCATAACTTGAAACCTAAAAGTGTGGTCTGGGGTATTGCTACTAACATGCTTAGAAAGGGCACTTCTCACCGATTCATTATTAATATCATAGACATATTCTCTAACCTTGTCCCTCAACCTCCTGTCAGTTTTGCCCACCTAGGGATTTCGATAAACTTCGAAAAGTCTGCCTTATCGCCCTCACAGCATATTTCATTCATCGGAGCAGACCTAGATACACGATTAACACTGTTAAAGCTCCTCCAATAAAAGGCCAACCCTCAAACAACAGGTTCTTCTTCTACTACAGAGCAGGAAAGCCCTGCCAAACTGGTATCGAAAGTTTCGGCTCTAATGGCAGCGTCCCTGATCGCAGTTCCTATGGGAAGATTACACATGAGGATCCTCCAATGGCTGCTTTTCGCACAGTGGTCGTTCCAGCAGTTACCCCTAGCACACGAGATTCTGATAAGACTCTTGCAGACGAGACCTCTCATGGTGGGTGTACAGTCAGGATCTCACTATGGGTCGTCCGTGTGTTCTACCCAGTCCGACGGCCACAATAACCATGGACGCTTCTCTGATAGGGTGGGGGGGGGGGCTATTTCAGGGAAGAACAGTCCAAGGGGAATGGTCCAACATGGAGTACAGCCTGCACATAAATGTTCTGGAGCTGAGGGCGGTGTTCCTGGCATTGCAACACTTCCAAGCCCTCTTACCTCTAGGAACAGTGGCAGTTCAGACGGACAAACATGTCTGTGGTCTGGTACATAAACAAGCAAGGGGGAACCAGGTCTTACCCGTTATGCAGAGAGGCCATGAGAATTTGGCAATGGGCAGAGTCCACGGGTTGCTTTCTGATAGCAACGCACATCCCGGGGTCATCCAACGTCATTGCGGACAGGTTGAGCAGAGCCATCCTGTTACCTCACGAGTGGTCCCTCAATCCACAGATGGCGGAAAATATTTTCCGCAGATGAGGCCAGCCTTGCTGCGATCTATTTGCTTCCCCGTTGAATGCAAAATGCAGAAGCTACTTTGCCCTTCTACCCCCTCCGGGGGATGTCGCCAGGGACGCACTGATACACGATTGGCCTCCGGGTCTCCTATATGCATTCCCACCTACCCCCTTGATTTCCAGATTTCTACAGAAAGCCAGGAACCTGGAAAGGACAATAATACTCATAGCCTCATTCTGGCCTCGGCAGATATGGTTCCCCTTTCTTCGAGCCCATCAAACAGAGGAATCGTGGATTCTGGACCCAGTACCAGATCTACTGACCCATTCGTCGGGAGTTCCTCACCCGTCTCTTCAATCCCTCAAACTAGCAGCTTGGCTGCTCCGCTTCCCTGCCTAGCCAGGTCTGATCTACTTTCTCCGGCAGTTCAACACATTCTGGTTGCCTCTCATAAAGCTTACACTACAAAACTCTACAGGAGTAAATGGAAACGCTTTGTATACTGGGCGTCTAGCCAACACTTAGACCCCCTGGTAGCTCCTTTACATAAAGTATTGGAATTTTTATCTATCCTCTTTCATGGAGGAGCCTCTACTTCCACACTAAGAGTACAGTTGGCGGCCATATCGAACTTCCATACTGGTGAGGACGGTTCTCCCATTATGTCTCACAAACTTTGTAAGGCCTTTATGAAAGGAACCTTCCTTCTTCGGCCGCCCGTCAGGAAGCCTTTCTTTCCATGGAGTTTAAATTTGTTACTGTCACAACTCATGTTGCCACCCTTCGAACCTGCTTCGTCCTGCCTCCTAAAGTTCTTATCGTGGAAGACACTTTTTCTCGTAGCTGTTACTTCAGCTCGAAGAGTATCAGAGCTGCAAGCATTATCGGTCAGACCACCTTACTTGATTTTCCACCCAGATAGAGTCTCTTTGCGTACAAATCCATCTTTCCTTCCAAAGGTATGTTCCGTCACAAATATTAACCAATCTATATAACTCCCTACCTTCTTCAAGAACCATACTAACAAGTTGGAGTATATGCTGCACAAGTTGGATGTTCACAGGCAGTTAAGATTTTATTTGGATAGGACTAAAAAGTTACAGAGAAGACAGATCAGCTCTTTGTCGCGTTTGCAGACAATAAAAAGGGCATGGCAATTACAAAACGTACATTATCTAAATGGCTTGCTGATTGTATAGCCTTTGTATACTCTAAGTCGAATCAGTCCTTACCTGCAAACCTAAGGCCCATTCTACCAGATCCGTTTCCACTTCCTTGGCTCATGCAGCTCGTTTGCCTTTGGACACGATTTGTGCAGCAGCCACGTGGTCTAAGCCACATACTTTCATCACTCATTATAGTGTTGACAAAGCCTCCAAAGACGGGACATCTTTTTGGTTCCACTGTGCTTAGGAACGTTCTTCCATGAGTCACCGTGACGGAGCTAGGGACGCTACCCGTGTGTAGAACAACGGCGAGATTGAACACTCTCACATAAAGAAGTTATGTCCTTACCATAACGTTCCATGTGGAGTGTTCATCTCGCTGTTCTACATCCCCACGTGTTTTGGAAGAACGGGTAGGACTAGACTCTGATTGAAAGGTCTTAACCCCTTCCGGGGTGTATGGTTCTGTGTCTCATGGGGTATATGCTACTACCCTTAGTTATTTTGCTATCGTGAGAGAGTGTCTCTGGATGTCTGAGAGTGTGTAGTTCTTGCACCTGAGGTATTGGTTTATCGGTCTGGTTTGTTTGCAAACTAGATCTGAGTAGTGGCAGGAAGGATTGTGGGATATAGTCTGGTCTCGAGCTTCTCTGAGATGCAGAGCTTTACGATGCGGCCGACTCGGAGCCGAGGATTGGCTCCGAACCCGTGTGTAAGAACAAAGGTGAGATGAACACTCCACATGGAACGTTATGGTAAGGACATAACTTCTTTTTTTGTTCATTCTGTTTATAGGAACATGATGGTTATTTTTGTAATGTATCCTGGCATAGAGGATGTGTATCAAAATGTGTTTGTGTGATAAAAACAAAACTTTGATAGGATACCATATTAGTTATTAAACTGACTTGACAAAATAACTTAAGTACAGTGCATGTAGAAGTTATTTGTATTTTGCGAAAACATTAAAGGTAATATGCAGATACTATGGCCTAAGGGCAGGAATGCCAAACAGATTCTGTAATGAAAGTGATAATGCACTTAACAGATCATGGAAGGAATCCAGATGTGATAGGATTACTTGCCAGCGACAAATGTTTGAATCTGATTACTCAGAAACTAGTGGGTACAGATGAGCTGATAAAAACAGTATTGCTCAAGGAAGTGGAAGTTCACACTTTTAACAGGGAAGTGGCTGTTGGCTCATATGTGGGGCAGGGATGGAATTGACAGTTGTCCTGGGTTGTTTTGTCTTCAACATATTTTATGTACCTATTTTAAGGTTTCTGTGCAGGTTTTTGTGTGTATGTATGTATGTATGTGTATATGTATGTAGATATATATATATATATATATATATACATATATATATATATATATACATATATATATATATACATACATATATATATATATATATATATATATGTATGTATATATATATATATGTATGTATGTATATATATATATATATATGTATGTATATATATATATATGTATGTATGTATATATGTATGTATAT
Organism: Protopterus annectens; assembly: GCF_019279795.1. NCBI lineage: Eukaryota > Metazoa > Chordata > Ceratodontiformes > Protopteridae > Protopterus > Protopterus annectens. The sequence continues at coordinate 279,256,739 of NC_056741.1, forward strand.
ATATATATATATATATATGTATATATATATATATATATATATATATATATATATATATGTATATATGTATACACACACACACATGTACACACACACGTGTGTATATATATGTGTGTGTATGTGTGTGTATGTATATATATATATATATATATATATATATATATATATATATATATATATAAAATACACACACATACATATATAAAATGAAACTGTGTAAGAAACTTCTTCGTGTGGAAGGTTTTCAGTTTATATATACTGTATCTAGTTAATCGCTGTATATTAATAAGATCAAATAATGGTAGTAGAAGTAGAGAACTTAAACTCATCCTAAGTCCAAAAAAAAAAAAAATTAAAAAAAAAAAAAAAAATATATATATATATATGTGTGTGTGTGTGCATATATATATATATATATATATATATATATATATATATATATATATATATATATATATATATAGTTTGAAATATTATACAGAATTACTAAGTATTCAAAAATAATCCAAGCAGGCTAGACAGCCTGTTTCCATTCGAAAATCCTTTATTAAGCACACAGACAAGCGATCCAAGTAAAACAAAAAATAACAATGATAGTTTCATCACAAACTTTCTAGCTATATGTATACTTTTTATCAGGTATGGGAGTGGTTTCATTATTAATTTTGTTTAAAGTACATAATGGTCTCATTATTAATTTTATTTGAAGTACATAAGGGTTATGTTATGATAGCTGGTAAGCACAGTTACTAAGTAGGGCAGGACCAGCTCAGATGTCACACTGATTGGGGAAGGGATGTGAATTTAACATGTATACCAATACACTGTGTTTTACAACATAATAAATCACTCCTATACTATATATATATATATATATATATATATATATATATATATATATATATATATATATATATATAGTTAGAAAGTTTGTGATGAAACTATTATTCTGTTATTTTTGTTTTACTTAGATTGCTTGTCTGTGTGCTTAATAAAGGATTTTGTGTCTGGAAACAGACTCTTTACCCTTCTTGGATTACTTTTCAATACTTAGTAATTCTGTATAATATTTCAAATTACATTTGTATTATTTTTTTTTACTTGAGACGAGTTTAAGTTCGCTACTTCTACTCTCATTATACGATCTTATTAATATACACTGATTAACTAGATATATATAAATTGAAAATCTTCCATACAGAGAAGCATCTTACACTTATGTTTTTGGACCCACTATACTTTGTTTAGTGGGTTGTTTGAGAATTTGGGGATACCATGGAGATTACTTGTTTTTCATGTGTATGTAATGCATGCACACATGGATTCCTCCTGCATGAGTAGCATAAATGGAACATTGTAAACAAAGTGCCTTCCTTCAGTTTTTCTTTTATCGTCTACATATTTCATAAGGATGCCTTTTGATATTCTCACATACATGTAGCTGCAGTATTGTATTGTGTTAAAGTATTTGGATAACGTGTTCACTTCTCTCTTATTTGGTGCTTTCTTATTTGTTTATCACGAGCAGATTGATGCAGCCTTTAACCACTTTAGTTGTCATTACTGCCATCTAAAGCCATTGTAAAATAGGGTGTACCATTGTCAAAACACTATATAGGTGGCAGTAATGGAAAATCAAGGGGGCAAAGAAAATCTGCTTCCTGCTGCCCACAATATATATAAAAGAGGCACCAAATACATAAAAGTAAGACAGATGTTAACAGAGATTTAAAATTAATGCTGTGGTACTACAGGTCTTGGATAAGTTAAGTAAGCATGTTATCAGGTTTATAGGTAGTGAAAAAAACGTTCTAACTAGCAAACCAAAATAAGGTAATTTAGTATTATAGTGAGAAAGTGATTGGCAATGGAAACTAAGACAGTTTCCATTTTCCCAAAGGCTTTTAAATGAGCATTTCCAGTTGGAGACATTTTAAGAAGTGCTAAAGAACTTATATTTTAAACAATAAAATAGCAACTATGTTGTAATGTTTAGCTCTCTTATTTCATCCCACTTGCTTCTCCTAGGTGTCTCTTCTTTTCTCTTTTTCCATTTTTCCTTTATTTCTTTGCTTATTAATGTCTTCTTCCCTTTGCTATTTTCACACTGTTGCAGGACACTGCATGCTCACTTCTATAACTAAGCTAAAATTCAAGACTCTCTCTATGATACGCCATCCTTTCTGTAAACAACACACACATAAGATGCTTGACAACTGCTGATACATCCTGAGTTCTTAGTTCAGACACGGGTAGATTTCAGTAGGGAACTCTGAGTGTACCACTGTGATGCTGTTTAGGACCACTGTATTATTCACTTTAGGCTTGTAGTGGATTGCTTTCCTACTTGTCTGTTGTCTTATCATAGTACTGAGAGTGCAGTGTCCTGCTACAGAGTCTGTACTTACAACCTTAACCAATATTTATTAAATGCTCACTGGCCTTTTCTCCTTCAGCTAATTGGTTATACTCTTACTGCTGCTCTCTTAGCCAAATTTAGTTTGTTCCAATCCTGGCTGCAAACTTTCCTGCACTGTTTGTTTGCTGTGAAACTGTCTGAAAACTCACTTGTAGATTCATATCCCTTGTGCTAAAGCATGTGTTAGAATAATATTTTTGTTATATAAAATTGTTCCACTGACAGCATAACAAATAAAGACTCCTCCTGCTGGTGTTGGAGCTGTTCCTTGTTGTTCTCCTATCCAACCCCCCAATTCCCCAGTGACGTCTCATGATATTACATGTTCTCACCCCAGAACTCCACCTTCTTCCCACCCCTCTTAAAGGCGTTCACAATAAATATAGACATACACTGGGCCAGGAATACACACACAATTCCTAAATCATCTGTCTGCATTTAAGCACTTTAACTTTCTTTCCTTTCTTATATTTACTAAGTAACCACTGTCATCACAACTTACACTATCCACCTCACTTGTCTGTCAACTTCTACAGCTCCTATATTCATACCATGTGTTCTAGTTTCTCTTTCTCTAACATCTGTCTCTACAAAGCTACGCATGCTTCTCTTAAATATTACTGCATCCTTACTCTTCATGTTGTAGCACCTTATAACTTACCATACACCACTCAGTATTGTACACGTTTCATCCACTATCTGCACCACCTCTAACCATTCAAATCCCCCCATTTCACCCCTAATTGCTTCCAGTATATACAAAGACTCGCCCAATCTTTATTTCAAAGTATTAAACCCTCACACCTACCACACTAAAATAATAGTAAATGCTCCAGTTTAGTCAAAACAAGCTTACCAAATGTATCAATTTTTCTCTTTCCCCACTTTTTGGGGATATTCATCCCAACCCCAGCCACTCCTCCCATCCTAACTCTCCAGTGGCCTCCAAAACTCATCCCAAGCTAAATCCTACCCCTACTTAGCCCACTCATCTTGTTCCAAAACGGACTACACCACCATCTGGTTCCTAATACGTTGTCGAATTCTTCAAACTTCGAACCTGAGAACATTGAACTCAGATGTTCGAAGTTTGAAGAATTCGAACAGAAAAAAAATAAATAAATAAAAAACCTAAAACCTACCTAACTGTTGCAAGCAGGGGGGCAAGCCCCCCTCCACCCCCTGCTCTTTAAATATACCAATTGAGATTGCAATACAGTACGGAAAGGTAATTCCCTTTACCGCACTGTAGATCTTGCAGTTGGTATATTTAAAGAGTGTGGGGGTGCATGGGAGCTTTCCCCCCTGCTTGCAAGACTTTATTGTTTGTTTGTTTTTTTTTTTTAGCATTATCGAAGTTCTGACACTTTGAACATAAGGGTTCAACCTTATGGTGTTCCAAATTTCAGAACTTCGATAACTGAAAAGGAACCCACACCATCACCAAAACCATCAAAAACTAACCCACTTATCTGAAACTTACCCATACAGTTTAAATTAATTTCCTTAAATACTCGTAGCATCTGTAATAAAATTTCAGAACTCCATGCTTGGATCTCCCACAATACACCAGATATTCTTGCCATTACTAAAGCATGGCTAAAACCCCATATACTTGACTCTGAAGTTTCAGTCCCGGATTATAGTATCAGGGCTGACAGAACTAAAAAAAAAAATTGTGGTGGAGTACCTTTACTATACCATGACTACCTTGAAATTCTACCCTGCGATAAACCTTTTCCCAAAATCCATAACGCTGAATTCCTCTGCCTTCTTAAACTAAATAACCATAAGCAATTTTGTATAATAGTACTCTATATTCCCACATGTAATAATGCTACTGCCCTAGAATACATGCTAAACTGGCTCTCGCATACAATTGCTAATGAAGAGGTAATCCTAGGTGACATTTATTTCGACTGGCAGATGATCTCCACAAAATATCCGTCAACTAGCTTATGTGGATTGTGATTTATTGTGGATTGATAGCTTATGTGGATTGATTATTGTGGAGCACCCATGTGGATTGATTCAACTCATATCCTCCCCCACATGTTATAACTATCCCAAAAAACTGTAGCTCAGTTCTCTACTGGATATTGGTGTCTGACTCCACTAAGTATGTCTCCAGTAGCACCCTGTATGATTCCCTCAGTGATCACCACCCTGTATATGCAAATAGACTTGGTACCCATCATGCCATACAACATTTACTTAGAACTTCCCATAGCCGTACTAATTTTAACCCTGATACATTTAGCAGAACTCTAAGCTCCTTTAAGTAGTCTTTCCTGAAAAATATTCCCACTCATCAAAGCTGTACACAACTTTCCTGAAACTCCTCAGCCTGGCTCCAACTAGAACAAAAAGAATAACCATACTCCTCGGTTATCCATTCAAAGTAAGCACCAAATGTATAAAAGGGCTTCAAAGGAATGGTTAAAATATCAATCTCTGCAAAACCTGCAACACTTTTAAAGAAGTATATAACCATACTAAATGACAGATTATCCTAGACAAGAAAATCCTACTCCAGTAACCTCTTACTAAATTATTCTCCTAACCCAAAAAATTCTGGTCCTCTATTAATATACTCCACCCTGGAACATCCACCACTCTAAATTCTGCCCCATAGCACTCCCTTTGAAACAGCTGCTCAATTTAATACTTGTTTTATAGAATGCATTAAATGCCTTACTAAAGAATTTTCCTCCCAACAGTCCTGACATGCCATCTTCTCAGACTGCTAACACCCCACCATTGCACCCTAAAACCCATCCCGAACTCTTGCATGAAATTGTTAATTCTTAAACTGAAACCCTCTTCTCCTTTAGTAAATAAATCTCCCAACAGAATATCTGAAGCTGGCATGCCAGTTCCATAGCTTATCCTGTCTGTTATAATTAACAGATCTATCAAAGAATCATACATTCATTCTTTATGGACAAAATTCTTCATCCTCCCATATAAAGGAGGAATCTCAGTTGGTGTAACGAATTTCAGACCTATTGCCATATTATCCCCTTTGTTAGAAATTCTAGAAAAGTGCATTCACAAGTGACTTATTCAACATATTCTTTAGGAAATGATCCTGACCCTCCCAGAGCACTATTATGGCCTTATTAGCTTTCGAGGTAATATTAACAAAACCACAGATGAAGGCAAACTTTTTCCTCTGTATTCCTTGATTTCTCTAAAGCTTTTGATCTAGTCTCTGATGGTCTTCCCTACTTATCCAATGGCTTCCCACTTTTTCTCCCTTCCTGTCAGTACTGGTGTGCTACAGAGCTCCATTCTCTGCAGTCTACTTTTTAATACATTCTCTAACAGTTTACATAAATTCTCACAGCAAGCTTCCCTCATAAAATGCACCAGTGTGATCCAAATATGCATTTCCAACAACCTAATACATCTTGCGAGAATTACTCAAGAAGCCTTTTGCTCTTGTTGAAAGTTGGCTACAGGATAATCACGTGCTGCTAAATCCACCCCCCCCCCAAAAAAAAAAAAAAAAAAAACTTTATAGTTTCTTCCTTATATAGTACCATGTTTGAAATTACCCTGTATGCAAAACTACTTGGCATGACAATTGATGACCATCTTAAATTCGGTTTACATATCCCCAACACTATCAAAAAAAACCCCATCAATCAAACTTCGGGATCTGTTAAGTAAACAATTATATTTTTGTTAATAACCAGAACTTTACTTTTCACTTTATTTTTATTTTTTTAAGAATTATTAGAAGTTAAATTAGATAGTAGACACATTTGTAAATTATTTGATCTGATGCTATCTGTGTCATTATTCATCACGGATGGGTCTTGGATCCGTCCTCGGATCCGAGCCGGCAACTGATGGACAGACCCAGAGCTCAAGTTCCTCCCCTTCCCATAATCCCCTGCAGACCTGTAACCCTCAGATTTCGTTTGCCACGGAAATGCCTATGATGTGATTCCAGTAGCATAGCCTTCCTTTCAGATAAGTGCTTAATTTTTCTTCCCTGTAGTCTTTCTTGAAACTCTTTTAGGTTTTTATTGTAGTTGGTGCTAGGTTTCCTCCCCTCCCTGTACTTTTATATAGTTTGTGTATCAGGTTCCTGCCCTTTTTCCCATGGGCTCTTCTCTTCTCCATAGCTAGTTATTTAATTTAATTTACTTTAAAGAAAAAAAAATAGTGGTATTAGTTTTACTTGTTCTCTTTGATAGTGCTTCTGTTCTCTTTATTAGGGGGGTTTTGTGTGTGTGTGTGTGTGTGTGTGTGTGTGTGTGTGTGTGTGTGTGTGTGTGTGTGTGTGTGTGTCTGTGTCTGTGTCTGTGTCTTTTTGAAAGTATGTCTGATAAGCCATCTGGCTTTAAAAGATGCTGCTAATGCGGTCGGAAGATGCTGCATTCCAACTCGCAAGAGAAGTGTGTTTATTGTATAGGACAACCCATCTTGAGATTGAATGCAACATTTGCATCGGATTCAATCCCAGGGCTCTCATGGAGCACAGAAAAAAAATTGCTCTTGAAAGGATTAGCTAAGGGTATTCCCTTGGCTTCGGGATCTCCCTCCTCTGTTTCCCAGATCTTAAGAAGAGGTCCTTACCTCCTCCGAAGGGATCTCCTTCAAAAAAAAAAGCTGAGGCTGTCGGATCGCAGATCTCCGGATCAGAGTCCAGCCTCTATGGCTTCGGATCCGGGCTCCTCCGCTCTGTGGGCCTTGGATCAAGCTCTTGGATCTGAGGCCTCTACGTTCATCGGATCTGTCTAGCACTCCGGCTAAAGCGTTGGATCCTCCTAGAGCTTTGGATCAAATTATCTCAGATACGATACTCATAGATAGCTCCCCCTCCAGATCTAGGTCTTCGGATCAGAGGCGCTGGAGTCGGTCCTCCTTCAGGGATCATAGGACATTGTCTAGGTCTCCAGCTAGATTGCGGCATTTTTCCATATCTTCCAAGTCTTCCAGGAGTTTACTACCTTTAGATGAGGAAACTCCTCACCATTCTTTCCATAAGTCCCAGATTGAGCTGGGCTAGTTACCATCCCCAGCTCATTTGCCTAGGGGTCCTTTTCCATCCACTGGGCTTCACTCTCCTCTTCCAACCCATTTGGGTTTGGAACGCCAGGACCAGAGCATTCCCTGTAAGAGGCTGACGGTGTCGGGTATCCCTCTCTTTCCGGCACCGTCAGGGTCCCTGGCGGATTCTGTTTGTTGCTGTTGGAACAGGCTGCGCCTCAATCCTGTGAGGTTGGTGTTGGTTCCTTCTCGGTGGGGTCGGGTCCGGACTTTTCAGACCATTCCCTTCCTTTGGGGGCTTCAGTATTAGACAGGTTGGGGCTGGTATCATCTGGGGGCCTCAGTGCTCTGTTGAGGTCCTTCCTTCCCTCCCAGGTGGCTGCGGCCATGAGAGAGGACAGTTGGGATTCATCTAGTCTGTAAGCCTTCTAAGCGGTAGAGAGGACCTTCTCCAGCTTGGCTTTCTCCTCTCCTTCATCTCTGGGTCCTTCCCAGCCGTTCTTGGCTTTGGGCAACGAGGCCTCATCATCTGTCCATGGTCAACCCTCCCGTGAGTGCCTTCAGGCGGGCTGTGCTCCGCTTAGGGTCCCGGTCACTTCTGAGTCCTTTCCAGAGCCCACAGTGGAGGAACCCCCTCCAAGAGAATGTGCAAGACGAGGCACTTGGACTCCCCTAGAGAATCCCTCACTGAGGACGTGGATTTCGAGGAAGGGGACTGGTCCCCCAGAGTTCCGCCTGAGGAAGTGTCCTTTGGGGACATCCTTGAAATTCTCAAGCAAAAAGGCAGTTGGTCTTTCTCCACCATGTCTTCGGAGGAATCTGTCTTTCTGAAAGCCTTTGGGATGGGTCATCTTCTACCTGGGTGTCCCTACCTGCCCAATGAGCTTGTGGAACTCCTCGCCAGCAGGGCTTGGAAGGAGCTGGACACAGTGAAACCGGTACCAAAAAAGGCAGACAAATTCCTCAGTCCTCCCCAAAGGTAAAGCTTTTTGGAGTAAGGCCATCCCCGTAGATGCCATTGTGGTGGCCGCTGCTACTAAGAAGGAGCTATTGGAGCAGAGGTCCTCTGTCCATCCCCCGAATAGACGGTCTCTGGCGATTGACTGTTTTGGAAAGTGCGTGTTTGCCTCAGCTAATTTCGGACTGAGTACAACCAACCACATGGCACATTTCACCTGGCTTCAGAGGGATTTGGTATTGGAGCTCATCACCTCCCTCAGAGTTACTGCCCCTGTAGAGTCTTAAGCTGGTATCTCCTAAGCTAGCCACTCTGACTTCCCTGTCTAATGTTTCGAGGAGGTTGATCTCCAATGTGGCAGAGGCCACCTCTCTAGTGTCTGCCCAGGAAATGCCATTATATGGCGTGCCTGGCTTTGCCGCTGTGGTTTTGCTGAACTCTTCAAGGCGTCCTTTACTAATACTCCCTTTGATGGTTCAACCTTGTTTGGACCTTCCATCAAGGAAACATTAACCCTCAGCGAGGAGGAGGGAAAGACTCTGTCCATTGTTGGAATCAAGTTTTCTACCCCTCAGTGATCCTTTTCTGAGACTCAGAGGTAGTAAGAACCTTTGGTTCCACAGGACCCAGTCCTCCTTCCAGGATGCTCCCTTAGAATCCTCTTCCACAAGCCGGGGTAGGGGATTCAATGGTAGACATCACCCCAGAGGCAGAGAGGGTCTGCAGAATCAGGGCTCCCGAGAACCCTTCTTGGAGAAGCCCTCCCAGCGCTCCTGAAGCACTGCCTGGCTGTCCTGCCCTGGAGGCTGTTGGAAGATGATTATCCATTCACCCACTAGCCTGGACAATTATTTTATCATGTCAGTGGGTGTTAAAGGTTATTTCCAGGGTTACTTCATTCCCTTTTTTCAGCCCCCATGTCAAAAATATTCCTGGATGTCCTACCCCACCAATGGGAGCTGGCCCACCTCAAAGTTCTAGACCTTCTTTGAAAAAGAGCCATCCAAGAGGTCCCAACAGGACAACACGGGGTCGGAACTTACTCTCACTTCTTTTTGGTGCCAGAAAGACCGGGGACCTGCATCCAGTTTTGATCCTCAGCAAACTAAATCTATCTGTTCAGAAGTCCAAGCTCCAGATGGTCACTGTTCAGTCCATTCTCTCTCTCTTGCGTAAGGACAATTGGATGTGTTCAGTGGATCTCAAGGATGCATGCCATCATATCAAGATTGACAGACACTCCAGGAGACACCTGCGCTTCTGGTTAAGAAGTCAGTCATTACCAGTTCCGAGCCCTGCCCTTTGGACTCACCATAATCCCCCCAGGTGTTTACCAAATGTATGGCAGTGGTGGCAGCTCATCTCAGGCTGCAAGGCTTCCAGGTCTTTCCATACCTGGATGATTGGCTCCTCATGGCCCCCACAAGGCATCAACTGTCAATATCCACCAACTATACCCTCAACCTTTTTCAGGATCTTGGCATTATGGTCAATTTGCCCAAATCCAATAATTCTCCATGCCAGAACCTGGAATTTACCAGAGTTCAACTGGACACCTTGTTGCAGACTGCAGCACTATCCCTGCGCAGAGTTCACCTTCTTCAGGATCAGGTCTCTCACTTGCTGTCTCCAGAGCATCCAGCAGCTCACCTAATTCTACAGGCATTAGGCTCAATGGCAGCCGCCATCCAATTAGTCCCACTTGCTAGGTATCACATCGGGCGGCACGATGCCAGAGCACTTGTATGAGCTAGGCTTGTAAAGGCTCCAGGTCCATTAGCCTAGTACACACTTATGAACCTATGAACATGCGGGTTTTGCAGTGGACCCTAGCTGTGCAATGGTCTGCTCAGGTTCATCCCATGTCCACACCCATCAGGATGATTCAGGTATGCAAAAATCACCTTGTTTGGTGGCTTTAGTCTCAGGATCTAACTCTCGGCAGGCCCTTTTGTCTTTCTTCACCCAAGGCCACAGTGACCACAGATGCCTCCCTGTTGTGGTGGGTGTGGAATTTTCAGGGAAGGATGGTTCAAGGCACATAGTCACTCATAGAGACCAAATTGCACATAAACATCCTAGAGGTAGCAGTCCTAATGTTGCAAGCCTTTCAGGAGACTCTCCCTCTCGGGGACTATAGCAATTCAAACGGACAACATGGTTGTTGTCTGGTACATCAACAAGCAAGGGGGAACACGATCTTATACCCTGTGCAGGGAGGCCATGAGAGTGTGGGAATGGGCAATGTCTTCCAGGTGCTTTCCTTCTTGTAGCTAACATTCCCGGCAGGTCCATTATGCTGGCCGACAACCTCAGCAGATCCATCTTGAGTCTTCACAAGTGTTCCCTGAATCCATCAGTGGAACATTAGATTATCGACCGCTGGGGTCAACCATGTTGCGATCTCTTTGCCTTTCCAGTCAACCACAAATGTAGCACCTAATTTGTCCTGATCCCCCCCCCCCAAGGGGGAGTCACCCAGTGACTCTCTGATTTACAACTGGCTGTCGGGACTCCTCTATGCTTATCCCCCACTCCTCTAATTCCAAAGGTCTTACAGAAAGCCCTCTGCCTGAAGACTTCTCTCATTCTCATTGCCCTCTTTTGGATTAGTCAGGCATGGTTCTCCCTTCTTCGGTTTCATCTCAAATATCCTCCATGGATAATTGGATCCAGCTCTGGATCTCATCTCCCATCCCTGGGGTTTTCCCCTCCCAACCTTCAGACTTTTCATCTAACTGCTTGGTTTCTCCAGTTCCAGTGATCCTTTCTCAGTCCAGGCTTCCCTCTCTGGTCAGAAATATTATCTTGGAATCTCAGAAGCCATCTACAAAAAGGTGTATTCTAGTAAATGGAGAAGATTTTCTGTCTGGGCCAGACATCACAACTTGGATCCCTTTTCACTCCCGATTCCCTTATTTTTCTGATGTTCATCGTGTGACACTGCTGCAGTCATTACACTTGGGTTATCCTGCCGTCAGGCGGTACCCCAGTCGGCCCGAGTTCCAAAGTCTTGGTCCGGCGTCGGTTGCTGTTGCTTCTTCCCTTACGTCAGTGTGCCAGGGGGATATAAGATGCAACCAATGCCATTTTCATTAGTCTTTCTTCCGCGCGGTGCCCGAAGCAGAAGCAGTTCGCAAGTGCAGGTCGGCCGACTCCTGAGATTTTCATGCCGAATCCTGAACCGAAGTGTTCTAAAAAGCTAAGTACCCCGTTGGGGAAACTTTTTCTTGCCTCAGACCGATGTCAGTAAAAGTTAATAATTGTATTTCTTGTGGGAAGCAAATACCTCATAAGGATTTCCACTCCTACTTTATCCCATGCCTAGGCTCTGACCACAACGTCACTGGTTGTCGGTTTTGTGCTAAGTTTAATAAGCGCACTATTAAACGTCGGTTTGATTTTGCCCGACATTACTTTGGCAGAAAATTTAACGACACCATGCCATCGGAACTTCCGACGACTGGAATTCTTAAACGCAAGGTCAAGGGCAGGCATCCGAGGCACAAGTCTGACGACGAGGCCTCTTCTAGGCTGGTCGCCAGTTCTCCAGTTTTCAACGAGGCACCTACGCAGCCCCTGACGACCGCTACAATAGAACCCCAGACTGCCTCTGACTCCCACGTGGAGCTGGCTGGGCCTTCGGACGCCCCTACAATTCAAATTACCGAGCTTAATCCCACAGAGGGAACCAAGGTAGCTGAACCTTCAACAGCTTCAGAGGGTGTTTTCAGACCTACACAGTTAACAATTAAACCCTCTGTCAAGTGTAACCTCCTATTAAAGCAAAGAAACAGACATAGCAATCTCCAGGGCAGGCTTCCATGCCTAAGAAACAAATGCTTAAAATGGCCGAAGACCTAATCACCCTGATCAGAGGGTCTCAACCCCCTCCAGATAAAAGGCCCAGACAAGAAGCAGACTATGAATCTTCAGACCAGGTGTTCATTTCCTCTGACTCATCCTCAGACCTAGGGTACTCCTTACCCCCTTATGAGGATTCTGATGCTGAGGAATCCATTCCATCAGCTTCTCTGCCTGAGGACTACTCCTTTGGGGAGACATTACATACCATGAGGGAGCATTTCCACTGGGAAGGCCAGGATTATTCAGAATCCAAGAAAAGGCTCAGAGACTTCCTTTTATTGCCTCAACACAGACCCCTTGCTATCCCGCCAGTGTTAGAAATTGTGGATGATGTATACACTGAATCCAGCTTAAACCCTGACTCCTTACCACCAGCCCCAGTTAAGCCAGATAGATATTACAGAGTCCCTGACTCACAAATTTCTTTACAAAAGCCCTGTTGCTGACCCTGAAACTATTTATCAGGGACTCAAAGGGATTAAGGCTTCATCAGCAAAAAAACAGCCCCCTCTGTCAGAGATTCTAGAGCATTAGACAAATGGGGCAAGAAAGTTTATACATCTGCAACTTTAGCCAATATCAGCAATTTTTAATGTCTCAGCTGAAACAAGAGATGCTTCCAGATTCAGATCCGCCTAATTTGAAAGAAATGCAGGATTTATTGCATGCAGCTGAACAGGTGGGAAAACATACTTTGCAATGTGGTTTTGATTCCTTAGAGGCCTCCTGCAGAGCAGCAGTTACAGGCTCTGTCATTAGAAGGCATGCTTGGTTAAAAGAACATACACTAACAGAACATGTGAAGGCCAAATTACTGGATGCACCTTTGCAACGGGATGTGTTGATTGGAGTTAAAGCAGAGGAGGTATTAAAAAAGATGGAAGATAAGGCAAAATCTATGCAAACGGTCAAAGATTTCTTACAGGTTCAACCCCCTCGTTTCAGCAGAAATTGGCCAACCAAAAATTGGTCCTTTCCAGTCAGACAGACCTCAAAGGGGCAGATATAGACGTCCAAGAGGTAGAGGTCAGACGCAAGGCCCTTACAGACCTCGACAGTGGGGTGCGCCAGGCCAGAAAGAAGGGGAAGACGGACCTCAACCTTATAAAAACAGTTTCAATTACTTCCTACTACGGCTGCCAAACAGCTCTCTCTTGGCAGTCCCCTTAGGAGGAAAACTGGCTCTTTTTTATCACAATTGGCTTTGCATCACCAAAGACAAATGGGTTCTCAACATCATTCATCAAGGTTACAGGTTCCACTTCCACACTCTCCCAAGATTAAAAGGAATGCCAAATCTGCCACCAAATCAATGGGCAGAGGCTCAGAAACAAATTACAGCACTCATGGACATGAGAGCTATTCAAAAGGTACCACCACAAGAGCAAGGACAAAGATTTTATTCAAGACTCTTTCTGGTTCCCAGAAAGGACAAAGCCTGGAGACCCATTCTGGACCTTTCTTCTCTGAACACTTACCTGGATGTTCCGAAATTCAAAATGTTGACACTACAGCAGCTTCTTCCCATGCTGGGCAAGAAAGCTTGGCTCGTGACTTTGGGCCTCAAAGAGGCATACCTGCATGTCCCTATCAGACAAAACTGCAGAAGATACCTCAGATTTCTAGCAGGTTCAATGCACTATCAATTCTCTGCACTGCCCTTTGGCTTATCTACTGCGCCCAGGGTCTTCACAAAGTGCCTGGCACCAGTAATTGCATTTTGCAGGCAAAAAGGAATTCAAATTTACCCATACCTGGACAACTGCCTAATTCTAGCAGAGAGCAAGGACATTCTTCTAAAGCATCTGGCGTACGTAAACAGTTAAGTTGCCTGGGGTACACAGTAAACGAAAATAAATCAAAACTAGTGCCCTCACAACAGATAATATTCCTGGGTGTCAGCTTAAACACAATGGCCCAGATGGCTTATCTCATGCCAGACAAGCAAGGACAACTGACTCAGTATTTTAATTTAATGGCAACAAAGACCCAACTACCTGCAAGAAAAATTCTGCAGGCCTTGGGCTACATGGCATCCTGCATACTACTAATTCCATATGCCAGTCTGCATATGAGGAAAATACAATGGTACCTAAAGAGTGTATGGTCTCAACACTGTCAAAATTTGGAAACTGTTATACTACTAATTCCTTGCCTACAACAGGAGCTTCAATGGTGGGCTCAAGCTTGTCACCTCAACAAGGGACAGCCTTTTACTCAACCCACAGCCAGGCAGACACTCCCAACAGATGCATCGGATTATGCTTGGGGAGCACACATGGCAGGAAAATGTATTCAGGGTGAGTGGCCCGCAGAACAGAGACATCTCCACATCAATCAAAAAGAGATGCTAGCTGTACAAAATGCAATTATATCTTTCAAGGACCTGCTACATCCAGGACAACTACCAGTAAAGACAGACAACACCACAGTTGTGTGGTACATAAACAAACAAGGGGGCACACACTCCTACCCCCTCTGCAGACAAGCCATGAACTTGTGGAATACAGCTTTAAACTACCAAGTTCATTCCTGCCAGGAGAGAAAAACACACTGGCAGACGACCTAAGCAGAAACATCATGGATCCTCCCGAATGGCAATTGAGTCCACAAATATTCAGAATGATACCACAAAAATGCGGGAAACCAGACATAGATCTGTTTACAACCCCAATGAACTGCCAAATACAGAAATTCTGCACAAGGAGCTACCATCCACAAGCATGGAAAGTAGATGCCCTGTCATTCAGCTGAAAAAAACTACAAGTATACGCTTTCCCTCCTCTACCTCTCCTTCCAAAGGTACTCATAAAAGCCAGGCAGGAAGATCCAAAGATGATTCTGATTGCACTGGACTGGCCGCGCCAGCACTGGTACCCAATCTTAAAGAACTTTGCACAAGAACCACCCTGGATTTTGCCTCAAATCCCACAGCTGTTGACACAACACAACAATCAGATACTTCACAGCCAGCTAAAAACCTTAAATCTAGCTGCATGGAAAATTTCTTAACCAACCAAGCATTGTCTCTCTCCAGAGCTGTTATGGATGTCATTCTGGAGGCCAGGAGGCCTAGCACCAGGAAAGCCTACTCGGATAAATGGAAGAGATTATGTGCCTGGAACCAAGCACACAGCCTTGACCCTCTTGTACCAAACATTCCTCAGATACTTCAATACTTAACTGAGATGCTGGACCAAGGGCCTCTCTTTCTCATCCATCAAGAGTCATGCCTCAGCCATTTCTGCTCATTACAACATGGATCCACCAATTTTTGAAATCCTTTGCTCAAACAGTACCTCAGAGGGGCTAAAAACACTAGACTGCCCCGTAGAGCACCCACACCAACTTGGGACCTCAACTTTGTTTTGGAAAAATTAACTTTACCTCCTTTTGAGCCAGCTAACACAGCTGATTTAAAATACATCTCTTGGAAGACAGCTCTGCTACTGGCAATAACATCAGCAAGAAGAGTTTCAGAAGTACAAGCTCTAATGGCAGTGGAACCTTTCCTCATCTTGCACCAGGACAGGGTGTCCTTAAGAACTAACCCTACGTTTATGCCAAAGGTAGTATCAAGTGTGGCTCTAAACCAAACTATTCACTTGACAACTTTTTATCCAAAGCCACAGAACAAAGGAGAGAGACTACTACATACCTTGGACATTCACAGACAGTTACGCTTCTACTTGGACAAAACCAAAGCTTTCAGGAAATCTGAGCAATTATTGGTAGCATACGCTGCAGGAGCACAGGGAAAAGCCATTTCAAAACAGACTATTTCAAAATGGATAGCTCACTGTATACGTTTCTGCTATACCCACCATGGGAAACCTGTACCTAGCAGCATTAGATCTCACTCCACCAGGGCAACAGCCACTTCAACTGCCTACCTCAGAGGAGTGCCCACCAAGGATATTTTAGAAGCAGCAACATGGAGTTCTGTCCATACTTTCACCAAACATTACCATTTGCCTTTATATTCCAAATCCAGAGCTGGCTTTGCCACTGCTCTTCTGCAGGGCCTTATAGCCACCCCTAATGCCTTATAGATCCATCCACCCTACCTCAGCTTTGGGATTCCTCCCAAGTGTAATGACTGCAGCAGTGTCACACGATGAGCATAGTACAGTTTTGTACCTACCATAAATGTAGATGTTCGAGTGTAGACACTGCTGCAGTCCAGGTTACCCTCCCTCCTTCCCCTCTAACTATATCTGGCACATACCTAGCTCTTCTGCCCTTAATTCCTAAAAGGGAGTATTTGCTGGTAATTAAAAATGGCTGTTTGCTTTTCTTTTACGTATATATTTCACTAGCTATTTGCAAGGCCTACCAATTTGGGGGCACCTGACATCTGGGGCAAGAAAAACTAAAGAAAATGGTGTCGGCTGCATCTTATATCCCCCTGCTGCACTGATGTTAGGGAAGAAGCGACAGCAACCGACTCCGGACCAAGACTTTGGAACTCAGGCCGACTGGGGTACCGCCTGATGGCAGGATATAACCCAAGTGTAATGACTGCAGCAGTGTCTACACTCGAACATCTACATTTATGGTAGGTACAAAACTGTACTTTCTTGACTCCTCTCTATTAGGAAGGTCCTAATTTCTCCACGATTAAACTTCAGTTGGTGGTCATATCTGATTTCCATTTGAATGAAGGTCCTACATTTTCTTCAAAACTTTGCAAAGCCTTTCTCAAGGGAATTTTTCTCCTTCGACCTCCTATCAAAGATCCTTCCCCACCATGGGATTTAACTCTGGAGTTGCAGCCTTTGACACAAAACCCCTTTGAACCAGCTGCTTCTTGTGATCTTGTATTTCTGTCTTGGAAGACAGCCTTCCTGGTGGCTGTTAGCTCTGCCAAGAGTTTCCAAGTTACAGGCTGTCAATATTAAACCCCCTTTCCCGATCTTCCACAAGAATAGGGTTACCCTCAGGACAAACCCTTCGTTCAAAGTAGCTTTGGTGGCTAACCTCAATCGGTCTGTTCTGCTACCAGTTTTCTTTCCCAATTATTCTATTAAGGGGAATATACTTTGCATTGCTTAGACGTCGCCAGGCAATTACGTTTTTGTCTTAAGAGGACTGAGGAATTTCGAAAGTCGGTACAGCTTTTCATGGCCTTTTCTCAGGCCAGAGCAGACATGGCTATTTCTAAGGTAACTATTTCCAGATAGATTGCTAGTTGTACTTCCTACATTTATGACAGCAGGCATATGGAGCTTCCCAGACTGGTTAAGGCCCATTCTGCTAGATCTTTGGCTACATCTTCAGCCTTCCTAGTTAAGATTTCTGTGGATGAAATTTGTTCTGCTACTGCTTGGTCTAGCCCTCACACCTTTATGTCTCACTATATGTTGGATCTGGTGTGTAGGAACATTGCTTCCTTTGGTTCCTCTGTGCTCCAGCACATCCTTCCCTGAGGCCACCAGGGTTCATAGTAGCTGGGGACTCTGACCCATCCATGATGAATAATCACACGGATAGAATCAGATAAAGAGTTATGTACTTACTATAACTTGGAATCTGTGCTATCCAGTGTCATTATTCAATATGCTCCCGCCCTTCTTCACCTTCCTTCTGGGGACCTGGTGATATTGGAGAAATGTTTCTCTTTGTGGATAGTATGTCTCTGGGACAGACGCTGCTGTCCTTTTTCTCTATCTAGCAAACCCAATCTGAGGGTTACAGTTCAGCAGGGGATTATGGGTAGGGGAGGAGCTTGAGCTGTGGCTCTATTCATCACTTGCCAGCTCAGATCTGAGGTTGAATCCAAGACCCATCCATGATGAATAATGATACTGGATAGCACAGATTCCAAGTTATAGTAAATACATAACTCTTTTTTTTTTTTTTTACTTTGTATAGTTTTAGATAGTTTTGCTGTTAAACTTTGTCATTTAATTGTTATAAGCAATAAAAAATATTTTAACAAAAAAGAAAACTCATCAAAAACTAAGCACTGTACATAGAATAAATTCCTTACAGACTCTGCCAAGGTAACTCTAGCTACCATTTACACTTCTCTCCTATGTGGAACCCCTATCATGACCAACCTATAAGCCTCACCTAGTTCTGAACACTGCTATAACAAAGTTGCCAGATTCACTTGCTGCAAACCTTATCAGATACCACCACTGTTTAGCACTAAAAGCACTTAACTGGCTTGAGCTTCCTCACCACCTATCTTATACTCAGCTCACCTTAACCCATAAAATCATCCATACCCCATCCGTCTGCTCAGCAATTAGACCCCTACTTCAATATTGTCTTCCAAATTGTCTCCTTTTTTCAAATAAAAAAACTGCTTATCTGCAAACTACAAAGGGCTGCTGGGGTCAGTCGATGCTCCAATAGTGCAGGTAAAACTTAGACCTGATTGATATAGGAATTTTATTCAATCACAGACCTTCATCTTTTCCAACCATTATTAAAAGACTTCCTCTCTGCCTCCTGGCTTTGTCCCTGTTCCCAGCTGCAGCATAACTCTCGAATACCCTTCATTACTTTTCTTATACCTCCCTTTAAAGCACTAAATCACTTAACCTGCTTATCCCCTTCTAATACCTCACTTTATTGTACTGCTTAATTTACTGTACCTACTTCTAATTAGCACAGCCAAATTACTGTTCTATCTCTACTTCTGTTAACATTTAATCTTGCTTATCTCCTGTAATTACCCACTCACTCTGTATTTCTTCAATTACTCCTACCTATCTTGTACATCACTGTTCTATCTGTAAAGTCTCAGTACAAAGCTTGTAAATTTAATGTCTGTGGATATCAATACAAATTTTATTTTGCTGACTATGATGCTATGTATTCACTGAAACTGCATTATAAAATTTGTTATTGTAAATATTGATCCTATTACATATGATACCTTGGAGTTTTTCTCCCCTGGCTTCCACTGAAAAAGGCACCTGTGCCCATTTGGACTTTCCCAGTAAATAAATGTCAGTAAGTTAAATAAAATAAATATCTTTAACCTGATTTCTTATGGTAGGGTTAGATTAATCAGATTGGTTTTGTCCCCCCCCCCCCAGCTCTAGTTATACATGCTAACCTTTACCTTGCACCCAAACCCAGCATTATCCTTTACCTTATAAAAACCTTCCCTGTAACAATCCCACTGCACATGACACATCTAGAACACACACACACACACACACACACACACACACACACACACACACACACACACACACACACACACACACACACACACACACCACCTAGCTTAATCTCTGCTCTAACCATAATACTTGAAACACCAGCATAAACACTCCATTAAGCTTTCCACTTACTAATCTTTACCCTAACTCCTCCATGCCTGTACACAGTCCAACCACCCTAATCTCCAAACCTGCATTTACTTCTGACTGAAATCCAATGCATTCAGCGAAATGCCTATTCAGTCTTATAAGCAAACATGGAAAGCATTCCACTAAATTAATATTTCAGTCCTTTGCTGGTGAGCTGTGTGTGTGTTTATAGCTATATATCCAGGTGGTTATCAATTCTGTGGAGTAGAGAGTTGAAACAGTGACTGTGAACCAGAAGATCCTTGTTCTAGTAAAGGCCTGGTGAAGTTGACCTTAGGTGAGGTTGGAATAAGTTGCTTAATGCTGATGTGTGTGTGTGTGTGTGTGTGTGTGTGTGTGTGTGTGGGCAAAAGTGAAAAGGAAGCAGAGGCATATTTTCTGTAGTAGATGTCTGTGTTTACATTAGGTTTGTGCACATGAATTGCATTAACCTTACTGCTTGCCATGTGCAGGGAATACGGCTTTAAAGATGCCCGAAATGGCAACATTCTCCCTACGATTAAGATATTGTCATATTGGAATACCTCTATCTTCTCCTAACTTTGTACTGGGGTTCCACTATCTCCTTTCCACTTTACTGGAGATTGCAGAGGGGCTATTGGCATACAGCAGATGGTAGATAGTATGAATACATTAAAAGTTTGTGGAAATAAAGGTGGTCAGTCGAACTGCTTATTAAAAATGATACAATACTTTGAAACCTTTTATCAGTATTGTTTTACGCAAATGGAATCTTTAACTATGGCCCAGAAAACAACACTTTGATTGTTCTGTAGATTTAATTAAAATAGCACATTGTTTGAACTTTGTTTTCCATTTGAATAATAGCATGGTTAGCTGGTATTAGTCAGTCATCACTTGTGTTAAATAGTTGTGCTTCTTTTCTCAGGGTGAACTTGTACAGGAAGAGCTTTTTGTTGCAGTGGAGATGCTATCAGCTGTGGCCTTGATTAATCAGGCCCTGGAAGCTAGAGACATTAATGGATTTTGGGATAACCTGTTCAGTCCTGCAGCTGGGCTGTCTGATATTGAAGATGATAATATGCAGCGGTAAGTTTATAATGAATCTATTGTCCTGTAGTCAAAAGCTCTTTGGGTGAGCCTTGTTGCTTAACACACTTGCATTTCTATAACTTGCCTGTCAGAATGGATTGGTCAGCATGCTGGATTTCCAAATAAGTGTGATACTTCCTGTAACACTCCCACCGCGCATGAAATCTAGAGCACAAAATACAAAAACATTAAAACACACATGCATCACCTAACTTAATCCCTACTCTAACCATAATACTGAAACAGTACCATAAACACTCCATTAAGCTTTCCCCTTCCTAACCTTTACCCTAACACCCCCCCTCCCCCAATGGTCAGTCATGGTGTTCAACATTAGATCACTACTGCACTATACAAAGATGTTTGAATTTTATCCTGCCAAGGATGTGATCACCAGCCAGCTTTTCAAAGCTTAAGTGGCATGTCCCATGTGCCGTAACAGTCATGTACCCCAAGGAGAGTTGGATAAAAGCAACAGTTAGGGTACCACAACTTCAGAGCGTTCTTGTTGCCGAAATCCACTCCCTCTATAGACTTATTGCAATTGACAATCAGCTACTGATTCTTTGTCTGGGCAATTAAGTACCCTTCTGGGCTTAACATTCCAATACATAATCTTTCTGAGGCAAAACATATTTTTTTCTGCTGTTTTATGCTAGAAAATATATTTTAGATATGGACTGTCATTACATGTAAAGTTTTTCTTTTTCTTGACTGAATGATTTTGTGGAAAATGTGTAGCAAAAAATGCTTTGCATATTTATTTCTACATTGTGTAGAAAATATTTTGTAGAGCAGGATATCATGGTTTGGGGACTATCACTGAGTTTTTTACTTAAAATGTTTATTTTTTCTGTCAAGACTTTTACTGATTTATTCAGGCTCTGTGCCTTGCCTCTCAGACTCTATTTCTGCTACCCGTGGAGCTGTTAACAGACTCTTCAGTTCTTCCTTGTCCTGTCCACAAGAAGAACATTTGCAGGGAGTCTTGTGTGTCAGGTAGACTCCCTCACTACCTTAGCCACCAATGGGTGACTGCTGTGGTCAAACCAGGTTCCTTGGACAGCTCATTGCTGTCTTTTTTCTGGTGTAGCTTTTTGGGGAAACCACTAAGGAATGGAAGTTAGAAACATCCTTTGTGTCTGTTGAGTTGTCCTCACCAGGCAAGGGAGGGGACCACTCTTGTCTGTCTTGGGTGAAGGTTGAAATGAAGTTTTACTTCATAGCCAGGCTAGGTGCCTGATGACTATGTTAGTGTGCCTGTGATGAGTCTTCCATTTTCCAGGGGTCACCCAGGAACAGAAAGCAAAAAGATAACCGTCTCTTGTCTGTTTCTCCTCTTAGCACAGGGAAGGATTACTGGGATTGGATAAGAGAGTGCTTTGCTCACTAATATTTTAAATCATATTCCATCTCAGAACTTGAATAAGAAAAGAAAAAAATATTTTCTTCTCTTTCTGACGCTTATTTCCGGTCAAAAGAACAGGTGTTTGAAGGAGACCTTTCCTTCAGTTAATTCTTTTCAAGATAAAGATTCTTATTCTGAGGAAGGTTTCTCCAGGTTTTCCTCCAGAAGAATTTTTTTTTCTGATCTTTTTCTGAAACCATTTTTCTAATGTGAAAGATTTGTTTCAGTGGGAACATAATGACATCCCTAGCTCCCAGTAGTAGTGTGATTTGTTGCATCTGTTTTATCCTCTCCCTGCAGCTGTCCCTCTTGTTTTTATCGGCTTGGAGGATGTTTTCATAACAAATTACAGTATGCCTGAATATATATCTCCTGCTCATAAAAGTCTGATAGATTCAGCAAAGTCCCTCAGACACAAAAATCTTTTTTCTAATCCCTAATGAGGTTCTGCATTGATTTCCTTATCAAAGCCTTCTATCGCAAAACATGTGAATGCTGTCATTTTTTTATGACAAAGATGGTAGAGCCTTTGATAGATTTGGGAAGAAAGGCTACTGTTCTGTTTCTTTAACTTAAAGAATTTTGAATTGTCAGACTCATTTTAAAATTTTTGCTGTATTCTTTTGATTAATTGAGAAGGTCAGTTAACCTCCCTTCTCCAGAGGTTAAAACAGCATGGAATGTTTTACTTGTGTTGGCCTTCCAGATACCAAAACACCATTTAAAGTGCTCTAAGGAGTCTGCTCTGTTCCCATAGATAGGTTCATAGGTTTATAGGTAGGTACTAGGCTATCTGCCCAAGGCATTTTTAAGCCTAGCCAGAATGTGTTGGCTTTCGCGCCCCATTGATTAATTAACTGAACCTCTGTCAAGCAGAGCCAATGAAGTGATCCCAGGGGTGTATTTTCTGTTACCCATCCACTCGTCAAGGCTTCTCTTGAAGAGTGTTAGTGAGGGGCTCTGCCTAATGTAGTTAGGAATTTTGTTCCAAAGCATGGGGAGTCTCTGTGACAGGAATCTATCCCTCCAGCATGTTCTATTTATTTTTGTGGCAAGGTTTTGCTCACTAGAGCGCGTGACTCGCAGTGATTTGGATTTCTTTAGGTGGAGCATGTCCATCAGTTCTGAGTTGGACATGGCTTTGTAAGTCAGGCAGAGATCACCTCTGAGTAAGCGATATGCCACTGAGTACAGCTGGAGTTTTTTCAGTCGGGCTGCATAGGACATATGTTTGAGGCCAGTAATCCTCTTGGTGAGGTGCTTTTGCGGTCTTTCCAGCTGTTGGAAGTGTCTTGTGAGGTACATCCCAAATGGGGCATTGTACTCTATGATGGGTCTGATGAGTGACGAGTAGAGGGGCACTATAACCTCTTTATTACTAGATGCGAAGCCCTTAGTAATTAGATGGGCCACATAGAAGGATTTCCTAACTACTTTGGCAATATGATTGTCAAAGGAGAGATTACTATCTACCTGTGTCCCCAGATCTCTTATTACCTCTTCTGTATTAAGGGGGCTGCCGCCTATGTGGTAATTCGTGGGCGTTTTGTTTTTCCCAAACGGGATGACTATGCATTTTTGGTATTTAGCTTGAGGCCATGACTTTGACACAAAGTGTCTGTCTCAGTAAGGCCTTTTTGAAGGATGTCCTTGTCAGCCGGAGAGTCAATTATGCCTCCCAGTTTGCAGTCATCTGCAAACTTGGTTAGCCATAGTCCTCCTGTGTTTGCCTGTACTTCTGAGAAATATATGCCGAACAGTAGAGGTCCCAGAACCAAGCCTTGTGGGACACGACTTGTGACTGGATTAGAGTCTGACCTGGAGCCCGCTATTCTTACCGTGTGAGTTCTGTCTGTAAGCCAGTTGGCAACCCATCTTGTGATGTAGGGGTTTTTGTTCAGGTTGGTGAGTTTTTCTATAATACCCAAGTGAGGAATGGTGTTGAACGCCTTGGCGAGATCAAGGTAGGCTGTGTGAACCACCTTTCCCTCGTTTATGGCCTTAGTGACTGTCTCGAAGAAGTCAACCAGGTTTAGTAGGCATGATCTGCCCTTACCAAAGCCGAACTGGGTCGGGTCAAGTGTTTGGAGGTACCCAGTGTCTTTGTTAATGAGTTCCATAATGATGCGCTCCATAGCTTTGCAGACCAGGCTAGTCAGGCTTATGGGGCGATAGTTACCAGGGTCAGTTGTGGCCCCTCCTTTGTGGAGCGGAATAACCGTTGCTGTGTGCCATTCTATGGGCACGTATCCTGTGGAGAGGCTGAGGTTGAACAGCGTGTTTAGGTGGGGGGTTAGTTCATTCTGTAGTTTGTGCAAGACGCAGCCTGGGACACCATCTGGCCCCATTGATGCTGTGTTTTTGGCTTTTGAAAGGGCTGTTTTCACCTGTGCTTCTGTGATTTCTGGGACACTACACTTTTCCAGTATTGTTGTGGGCCCTTTTGAAGGTGAGAGGGAGGTGAAGTTTGCACTGAATCTGCCAGGATGTTGGCAATATCAGTAGGTTCAGTATATTTTGTGCTATTTTGCACTAGCTCAGAGCATATCTGCGAGTTGCCACTTAGATTCTTGACATAGCTAAAGAAGGCTTTGTGGTTATCTTTCGAATCCTTGACTATTTTTATTTTGAAGTTAGCCTTGGATGATTTTATGAGGGACCTTAGTTTCTTACTGATACTGATCAGGGATGTCTTTTCTTCTTGAGATTTGCTTTTTTTCTGAACTAGTTTCCTCCTTCTGTTGTATAACCTGTTTATGGCAAGGGTCCACCAGACTGGTTTCCTTCTCTTAGGGGAGTGACTCTTGGTCTTGCTAGGGATGGCATGATCCATGCATCCTTGCAGGTGCTCATAGAGTGCAATTGTAAAGGATTTTGCATCTTGGGCAGTGTTATCCTTTAGCATGGGGGCTGTGAAACTGAGCACCTCTGCCTTAAGTAAGGTGAATTTGCTTTAGAAAAGTTTTTCACTATGGTTTCCTTGGTTGTGGGGTTGTGGTGGGGTGTGGACATCCAGGATGATTAGTTTATGGTCTGATCTAACCAGTGACGGGTTTACCTCCGGTGCAGAACACCTGTCGCCCATGTTGGTGATGACCTGGTCCAGTATGTTGTGGCCTCTGGTAGGGGAGTTTACCAGCTGATCCAGGGCATTTGAGTTGATAAATTCCAGGAAGCGCTGAGCCTGGGAGTTTGTACTCAAGTAGTTTTCCCAGTTAATGGTAGAGTAATTGAAATCGCCCAATATCAGAGTGTTCGGTAGGACCTTCATGTTTTCCAGTGTCTCCAGAAAGGCAGAGTGGTGGTCCTGGGTCATGGAGGGTGATCTGCAGCAGGCCATAATTTGCATTGCAGATTTGCCCGATGTTAGTTGCACATGGATGATCTCAGAGGTATTATGCTGAGCCACTAACCTGGAGGTGCGAGTATCCTTGATGAATATGGATACACCCCCTCCTTTTGTGTTTCGGTCCGTGTTCTGTGGCCGAAATGTGTGGTATGAGTTATAGCCCAGTAGTGCTGGAGTGCTCTCTGGAGCCTTGAACCAGGTCTCAGTTACTGCACAGATGTCGACGTTCTCCATACTTAGGAGTGCTTCAAGCGCATGCATTTTGAGATTTAAACTCCTGGCGTTGAGTAGCATAACCCTCATTTTTTTACTTGTGCTGTTTATGGTGGTTGGTTTGAGTTTTGAGCCTTCCCTAAAAAAGGCACTATGGGGGCAGCAAGAGGCTTGGCCAGTATTCGAAAGCCAAAGGGTGACAGGTGCAAGCCGTCTCTTGCGAAGCAACGCGGCTTGTCGAGCAAGTCATCCCAGGCTGACAGACACTGGATCCCCTTTGAATGACACCAAAAGCTTAGCCAATTGTTGAAATTTTTTCTTTATACTGCGGTATCATTCTTGTTGAGGGCAGGATGCTACTCAGGGTCAGGGTCATACCCGCCTGGGCTACATGATCAGAGAGCTCTTCCATGTCTCTTTTCATGTAGTCCAGGGAGGTACATTTCAGGTCATTCACACCAACATGAACAATGACAGAGTCATATTTGTATGTGTTCTGGAGTGACCTGAGTGCTTGTGTTATGTGGCGGATTCTGGCTCCCGATGGGCAGCTAACAGTAACCTTCTCCTTGTCCAGCCTAGTGAGTGTGCCTGACTATTGAGTTGCCTATTACTAGTGTGTTAGGTATGTTATTTCGCCTTAAGGCTGTGATTGTGCTGCACATTGATTTTGTGTTTTATGTGTTGTCTGGTTTGTGACGGGAGGTGCAGGTTTTGTGGGTGTCTGCTTTGGAGCTCTCTGATGCTTTTGCAGGTTTTTATTTAGAGCCTCCAAGTATGATTTTGTGTATTTATGTGTATTTTTTGCCAGTGCTGGTTTAGTAGGTCTATGTGAGGCTGGAGATGTGGTGCAAGTGTTAACCTTCTCCTCATGACTGTCTGTTCCAGTCTTGGGTGGAGAGACCTTAGCCTCCAGTTTGGCTGTATAATTGCATCTCTCGCATATGTTAGTATTTTGTGGTTGGAGGAGAGGGCTGTCTGTGTACATGAGGCAGTTGTAACATTGCCTCAGGATACAGATATTCACCAGCTTGACTGGAGAGTACACCTGAAGTTGCCGTTTGGTCATGCCTGAATAGTAGGGTGAGCTGCTTAGTCGCTTGGTTGGTGAGGGGTGGATAAAGAGCCTTGCCCTGCTGGGCAGTCATGTGTCGGGGTATATTAGTGCTTGCTATTAGGTCTGAACAAGTGCTGGACTGTAGGATGCTTTTTGAGTGCTTAGGTTGAGAGTTAGACTAGTTTCAAGTGAAAAACTGAAGAGGAGACTTAGTGGAGCCGGGAATAATTCAACCCTAGCTAACCAGTGCTGCCCGGTGCACAAACCATGCAAACGCGGTTTTTAAACTACGAACTTCTGGGCTGGAACCACTCCTCCAGGGACAGATGGCTGCTCAAAGTTCCCCTCTTTCACAGGTGAACAGAGAAACTTCCCTGTATCCAAGTAAGGTATGGGCAACTCAGAAACTTGTAACACAGCCCTGAATTCAGCACTAGCCTGAAAACTGGACTATACTAGCTTCGAAAGGCGGGAAACAAGAATTTTTTTTGTTTTGTGTTTTGAAAAGATAAGGCAAAAACAGTAAAAAGTACACTTAAAACAGCTTTAAACGACTACAAGCGATCAGAAAAGGCTGTCGCACTTTAGTGTGTAGCCTACAACAGTTAAACAATTTATTTAAACAAAAAACAACTTTTTAAAAGTACAGGCAGTCAAATAATTACAATATGTGAAAATAAAACAGACTTTTAAATCACAATAAGTGCTGGAAAAATCAGCGTTTAGGCGGAAAACAGTTAAGTACAGCAAGAAAATACAGAAAACTGATACTCAGTCACTCCAACGTCTCTCTCTTAAGCTAGAAAGCTCAGTTTAAGGCTTTCTAGTGCTTTCCAGTAGGTTAGTTACAGGAAAGATAGGAAACAAGCACAGATGTGGTCTTTTAAACCAGAAAGTCGAAAGAGATGGACAACTTCCCGAATGATCAATAAACTACAATTCCTGGGCTAAGAACCACTCATCTTGTGGTAGACAGGCTACCTAGTACTTACCAATCCTACTGCTGATAAGCTAGAAGGCTGCACTCCAACACAAATGCTTGGGGGGCTCAGAAGCTTACAAACAGTCCTGGATACCGCAGATCTGTACCTGGACTAGACTAGTTACGGGAAGGGTGGGCATCAAGCGCAAACACGGGCTTTAAAGCCAGAAAGTTGAGAGAGATGGAAAACACTGCCCAAACTGCCAATAAACTACAATTTCTGGGCCAGAACCACTCCTCTTGTGGTAGATAGGCTACCTAGTGCTTACCACTCCCACTGATAAGCTAGAAGGCTTCCCTCCAACACAGAAAGGCTTGCGGGGCTCAGAAATTTACCAACAGTCCTGGATACAGCAACTCTGTATCTGGACTAGGCTAGTAACAGGAAAGGTGGGAAACGGCACAAGTGCGGCTTTTAAACCAGAAAGTTGAAAGAGATGGGGAAAAGCTGCCCAAACGTCCAGTAGTTACAAATTCTGGGCCAGGAACCATTCCTCTTCAGGTAGATAGGCTACCTAATGCTTACCACTCCCACTAATAAGCTAGGAGGCTTCCCTCCAACACAGAAAGGCTTGGGGGGTTCAGAAGCTTACAAAGAGTCCTGGATACAGCAAATCTGTACCTGGACTAGACTAGTTAGAGGAAAGGTGGGGAACAAGTGCAAAAGCAGGCTTTTAAGCCAGCAAGTTGAAAGAAATGGAAAACTGCCTAAACGGCCAATAAACTACAATTTATGGGCCAAAACCCACACTTCCCGTGGTAGATAGGCTACCTAATGCTTACCACTCCCACTGATAAGCTAGAAGGCTTCCGTCCAACACAGAAAGGCTTGGGGAGGGGATCAGAAGCTTACAAAGAGTCCTGGATACAGCAAATCTGTACCTGGACTAGACTAGTAACAGGAAAGGCAGGAAACAAGCACAAACACAGGCTTTTGAATCAGAAAGTTGAAAGATGGAAGAGGTTCCCAAACGGCCAATAAACTATAATTTCTGGGCCAGAAACCTCTCCTCCTGTGGTAGATAGGCTACCTAGTGCTTACCACTCCTGCTTCTGTCACATTTGTGAGAACGTGTATATATATTTACATTCACAAAACTTCACAGAAGAGGTTAAAGCTATGATTTGAAATTTCCCCCTTAAAGATATGCTGTTTGGATCTGCTGCAACTGAGGTCCTTAAAACATTTAATGAAGTAGGGAAGTTGATTCATACAGTTATCCAAATTTAACACAAGCTTAGTAAGAACATGCTTTCTATTTCAGGACCATTGCTTCAGCACGAAAACAGTCTTGGCAAGGATAAAACAAACAGATTTAAAGAAAAACAGTGGCAAGGGGGCTGTAAAAAAAAAAAAGACTGGAGCCTCCCAGAGCCAAGGATAGTCTAGAAGGTCAGAATGACTACTTGTCTCTTTAGTTCTCCTCCTCACACACTGGCAGTCACTTAAATCTGCAGTCACTTAAATCTGTACCTCAGTCTAGGCGTTTACCTTTCTCAGTGATATTGGTCTGTTTCGGACAAATTAGTTTTGAGATTTTATTCAGTGGGGGTACATATGCATATTGAGAGTTCCTTTCTCCTTGTCAGGGAATCCGTCCCCATCCTGTAAATCAAACATCCTGGTTTCGTCCATTGTAGCAGCACTTCTCTCGGGCCTCTTGATCAGAGATCAGACCACACAAATACAAAGGAGATAAAGGCACTGCTTCTATCTTTTCAGGCTTTTCTTTCCCTATTTCATCGCAGTCCTTTCAAAGTTTTCACACACAACACCACAGTGATGTGGAATATCAACAAAAAAGGGGGGTACAATGTCTTGTCTTGTCTTTGCAGAGTAGATCTTCATGTCTGGGATCTAGCTGTCCAATATCAAGTGACTATTCAGGTAGTGTACATTCCCTTGGAGCACAGTCTAGTGGCTGGACTTTTTGAGCAGGTCCAGCACAGATCACCATGAATGGATGCTTCACAGTGATGTGTTCCTGGACATTGTCCATCTGTGGAATATACCTCGGGTAGATCTTTTTGCTTCCCCTCTGAACAGACAACTTCTCTGTTCTGCAAGTCCTCTGGCTTGAAAAGTGGATGCCTTGTCTTTTCCTTGGAAGGAGATGTTTCTGTACACCTCTCCTCCCTTTTCTCTGCTTTTGAGAGTCTTGCACAAGATCAGGCAAGAGGTCCCCCCCCCCCCCCAAAGAGTCTTGACAGTGACTCCCTTTTGGCCTAGACAGCATTGGTTCTCCCTTCTTTCTCACTTGGCCAGGGGCATTCACCACAAGTTACTGGTTGGATCTTGGTCTGTCCTTGGCAGGAGATCCCTGAGAGGATGAATACTGCAGCAGTGCAAAGGACATCTACTGTTATGGTAAGATTTTACACAACTGTACTTTAGAGCTGTAAATGTTTGACCTCATGTATCCTGGTTTGTGTCACACTTAGCTTAGTAATCAACTCTAAACCCAACAACCCCAGGAGGGCTTTTTAAGCCTAGCCATGCTTCCCAAATATATCTGACAAGGTTTAATACACTAGGGTTATTTTAAGGATATTTTGACTTGGACATGGGTGGTCAAGCATTTACAGGCTACCTCTGTCTAATAGCAACATAGGTGCTAGACCAGGGTAATTTTTTGATTCCTCATCCACTGGTTCAATGTATGCTTGACTTGGGTTAGGGAAGAACTGTGCCTCATATAGTTGGGAAACCTGTTCCAGAGAAGGAGTAGTCACTGAGACATGTACATTTCCCTCCAAAACATCCCATTTATGTTGCAGACTAGGTTTAGGTCCCTAGCTCAAGTAATATTGATGCTATGTGTTTTTCAGATGTAAGATCAGAGGATGCTTTGCAGGCCAGGCATAGCTTGCCTTTTACCAGTTTGTAGGAGACAGAGCACAGGGATAGGTCTTTGAGGCGATACGTGTACATGTTATATATATATGCCCTGTATTCTTTTTGTCAATAATCTTTGTTTGTTCTGTGATTTCATGTACCTGGCAAGGTACGTACTGAATGAGGCGTTGTACTTCATGATTGGTTTGTTGAGGGCAGACTACAATGCAGAAATGACATCCTTGGACCTAGGTGCCATACCCTTGCTTACAAGTTAATACCATAGACATATGATGGTCAGACGCCAGGTTATTGTCTACATGCATTCCCAAATCCCTAATCATTTGGTCTGCTCTTGAGTGTGTTATCAATGTCATGGTTTCCAGAGATAGCCATCTTCCGTAATGATACTGTTATGCATTTCTTAGCACTGAGTTTTTAGACCGAGGCTGTTGCACCAGTTATTGGTCTGTGTCAGCCCTTCATGGAGGGTATTTATGTAACTGAGGGTGTTATATTTACTGCACCTAATTTGCAATCATCTGCAGACTTGGTCAGCCAGAGGCAGCAGCCCCAACAATGAGCCCTGAGGACTCCCCTATCCTAACTTCTTGGGTCCTATCTTTGAGCCAGCTGGCTATCCAGCAGGTGACGTATGCTTTTATATTTAATTTTATTATTTTTTCAGTGCCTGAGTGGGGTATTGTGATGAATGCTTTGGTCATTCTGATGAAGTCCAGTTAAACCCTGGACGAAAGAGCTTAATTGGTTGTCATAAAACAGTGTGGAGACCTCCCTCTTGGATTTCTTTCGTTTTGTTTTTATCAGTCTGTGCATGTTTTAAGGTTCTACAATGCTTTGGTCATGTTGAGAGGGGCAATATTAATCATTTTGCCCTTGTCCATTGCTGTTTTGGTGATCTTAAAGAGGTCCACCTGGTTGACTAGGCATGACCTGCCCTTGACGAAATCAAACTGGGTTGGATACATGACCCCAAACATGCAGGCTCAGAGACTCCTAGACTTTGAAAGCACAAACACCCTTAACCAGCTAGTCTGTATTCACACTAAGGGTGGTGACATCCTTGATCTAGTCCTCACAAACCTGGGAGAATGTAGCACCTGCCTAGTGTAATGTCCTTGATGGTCAAGTCAGACCGTAAAGCATTCTCGTTTCAAATGAAAATGCAGCCTGGGACCCTAGCTAACCCTAAAACTTTTAGGAATTATTCCATGTTAATTTGTGCAAGAAGGTTAAATGAGTCATACTGTTGGACCAGCCTTAAGGTGTTTTTGATGTAAATTCAGACACCTCCATCTTTTGTCTCTTCCTGTGCAGTAGCTGGTTTAAATATGTAGAAGGCATTATTGACCCTCTATTGCAGGGGTGGTCCCTGCAGTTTTAAACTATGTCCCAGTAACTGCACAGATCTACATCCTCCAGGGTGAGAAGAGCTTGGAAGGAGTAGAGTTACCTGTTTACACTCCTGTCACCTTTAGATTTTCTTGGGTTGGTTTTGCTATGTTAGAAGTTTTATCAGGTTGGCAATGCCTAAACAAGACACTATTGGGATGGAAAAGGTTTAAGTTGATAGTCGAAAGCCTAGAGGAGGTGGGTACAGACCATCCCTGCCAAAACAGCAAAGTCTGTTAAGAATATCCTGCCAGGCTGACAAATATCGTAACCCCCATCGAATGACATGAAAAACTAAGCCAATTATTAGTCCCTTATATTCTGTTCATATTGCAGCATCATCCTTGAAGAAGGTAGAATGCTACTCAGTACATACCTGACATCTTCATGGTTAGAATATATCCTTGTAACTGTGACACATGGTCAGAAAGCTCAATCGTGTGTCTCTTCATATAGTCCATGGTGGTATGTCTTTGTGTTTTGAGGAAATTTTAGAATTGGTTAAAATCAATGTTAATTTCATGCAGAAATTTGCTCACACTTCTGATGGTGAAAAGGCTCGGCTCTGCATAAAAAGCACTTGTTTTACAACCTCAAGTGTTTGTGTCCATGTGTACACACCTTTTTTTCTGTTAATGTTTTGTATAGTACCTCCTATAACTGTATTGCTTTTGTCCATCTGTACTGTAGAATATGTTGTATTTTGTATGTTTGACTGGGATATAATTGAACTTGCACTTCTGTCTGCTAAACTGTTGGTTATGCGATTTTACTCATAAGGATTCATTAGCCATGTTGCATTTTTGAATCTTGTCCAGTTTCTGTGTGTAGTTCTCTGACCATTTTAGCTGAACCATCCTGCTTAGAAATATGGTATTGATTTTTTGCCTTTGTGTGTGTCGCCCCCACAGATACTTTGGAGAGCTTATGAAACTGAAGCAGAAATCTCAGGTGAAAGGAGACTCCTTCCTTAGCTGGAATGTTCTTCAGAAATGTGTTAATGAAGTAAATATGTCCACTCAGGAGGAACATGACAGTAAGTATATGGAGTGCAGATAAAGTATATTATATAAATGTCTGCTGTCATTTGTGTCCTTTAGTGCTCTGTTCTTTACTGTGCATGGGCTTTTGAAGAGTTATATTCTTTCTAAGTATCTGGCAGTTGACTTAGAAGGTTAAAGTTGTGAGGTGTAGTACCTGCACTACATAATTTTAATTCCCCAGCCCTCATTAGCCTGCTGTATGACCTTGAACAAATCACTTAACCAGACATTGCTCCCAGGTTGCTTCTGAAAGTCAAAAAGCCTTTTTCTTCCAAGGCCCAGGGAGAAAAGCTGCAACATATTATAGACATTCAGTAATCTACATGAACAGACATTAAATGCAAGATGTTAAGAGGCTAGAAAACTTGCTACTATAAAATAATTTCTGGCAAAGTGGAACAGATTTTCTAGTTGGTGCCACAAGAGAGACCAGGACCCATCCAGGACAGAAGCCCCTCTAGTTCTCCAGTAATTGTGTGAATTGCTCAAATCAGGCCTATTCCACATTTCTACCAAAGTAATTTAGCTGACATTTCAGCTTCTCTGTCATTAGAACCCCTCCTTCCTTTTCTTTTCTAAATCACTTTTCATGAAGGATGCTACATGTCTGACCACCTTGGAAACTGGTAGCTCCATCCTGAGATCTTGATCTGCTATTAGAAAAGTTAACTCTTTCTCCATTTGAACCATATTCAGAGGCTGCACTGACATTCTTGACTTGGAAGACAGTTTTCCTTACTGCTCTGACTGGCTAGAAGACTGAGTTACAAGTTCTTATGTCTATCCAGTCCTTTTTCATCTTTCACAGGTAAAGGGTAATCTTAAGAACTAACCTGTGTCAAAGATTGTCTGAATTTACCTTAAATTAATCAATTCTTTTCCCTGTGTTCTTTCCTGGACCCAAAAATAGTGGATAAAGAATTCTACATACTTTGGAAATCCACAGGTAACTCATACTACCTGGACGAGGACTAAAACCTCAATAATTACTGACCAGCTCTTTATTTCCTGTGATGCAAAAAAGGGACAGCCAGTGTCAAGGCAGACCATTTTCAAATGGTTGTCTCACTCTATCCTTTTCTGTTACTTTTACCATGAACTAAAGATTTTCTCTCCTCTGAAAATGCTTTTGTAAACTCAACAGGTATCTGCCATTGATGCATATGAAGATCCTGAGAATCATTATGAAGCACCCGATTACTCTGTGATTGTGGCAGATGGCTACTCCTTTACACACCATTTCTTCAAGAGAGCAGTAATCCAGTACCAAAGTGGTGGAGTATGAGACATCAGGGAATTGGGCTTCTGTCATCAGGTATTGGTGGATGCTCCTTTTGATTAGTAAATTCTTGTGAGTTGTCTAATAAACTTAGCTAGCAGTTACACCAAGCTTCACTTGGCTCTAAAACCTTTCATATCTGGGATTACAACTTATAAAATAAGACAGCCGCTCCTCTCTTCTTCCAGTACATGGTTCTTAGAATTATTGGACTGAGGGAGTATATTCTGTCCAGATTGGATGTCTTTTGGCCTTACTAAAGAGATTGATGTTCCTGGTCTTGTGTTTTCATATCAAGATAATGTTTCACTTGGTGATATGCACAGCTTAATGCAAAATGCACTCAAATAAGTCAAAGCAGCTTTTCCTCTCTCAAGATAAGTAAGCTGCTTACTTGAAGAAGTTGCACCATCTATAATTTCCATTTTGATTATATCACTTGTGACTTGATATAGAGCTAAATTGCCAGCCATTCTCTCCCAACAATACTGATATATTTTGTAGGAAGCCGTAGTGGTGCAGGTTTCTGTACAAAAATCCTATGAGAGGTTTAACTTTTCTGTTCTTTCCTGAGGAATCTAAAATTGTGTAGAGACTTGGTATGCTCTAAAATGATACATTTTTGGTTACTGGTTATATATGGAAAGCAAGACTATACCTTTGCTGCCTTACGAACAAAAGTAGTTAGTTGTATCATGCAATATCTGCAAAATTATTAGAATTTAAGGGGATATCAGATGTTTCCCATAAGGCAATTACAAAATGGAGTCAGAGATATTTAAGTAGGTCATGTTCACATGTGAATATGATATTGTAATGCTATTTAGAGCATTTGCTTTTCTAATAGTTCATACAGACATGCCTGGCTGGAGTGATGGCCATTTCCGAGGTTGTTTAAGCCTGACTCCTACATGTTCAATTAATCACAGGTATTTTTGGAACACCAAGTGAGAAACATATTAAAAACTAGAAAAGGATGAGAAACTCCTAGAAAACATACAATTCCAGTTTCAATCAGTAGCTTAATCTTTCTCAACAAACTGACTAGGACCAAACAATGCAAGCAAATAAAATAATTCCAAAGGAAGCAATAGCAATGGACAGGCAAATGCCAGATATAACCAGCAACTTTTCCAACATGACAAAGTTTTCCATTGAGTATGTCATCCTATCATTCTGTGTATGCTGTCTGTAGAACTTTCTTTTAGGAGAAAACAGTTTTCCAAGCCACGGAATTTTCTAGCTTGCAGACACATAGTTGAGAGGTAAGGTTCAGAAGCCGCACAACAAATTTCTTTTTCTTACCTTTTCTCAATTCATAAAGTCCAGAAAATTCTGTCCTCTTGGCCACTTGCCATTCTGTCCTCTTGGCCACTTGCCATCTTTCAACATCAACCAGCCGTTCAAGCTGTTCTACCAGTTCCACCATTAGACAAGTAGAAAGACTTTGTTTTGTAGCTTCCTTTTTGTGTCACAGCAGGAAAGTCAGTCAAAAAATAATTCTGAATCTGATCTCAAATTTACCAAAACAGAGAATGTCAAAATGTTGGAAATACTCTCAGTATTTTACCTTTCTTAATGCGTACTCTTAATAACCTTGGATAGTAAAAATGCCTTCCTTTACATTTCATTCTCAAAGCTCACATGCATTTTCTCAAAATTTTGAATGGGAAAGTACCATTTTTACTTTGTCTTTGCTTCTTGTACTTATACCTTTGGTCTTCACTAGATATAGAACTCCATTTTTTTTATTCATTTGAAGCTTTTTTGGGATACATACATATTATGTAGACTGTCCGTCTCATGTAAATTCTTTGAGTCTATAGCTGACTATCTTGTAGACTATGGGGTGCTTTCACAACTTGGAAATCCTTCTGCTTACTAGGACCTATCCTGAACATGAAATCCTGACTGATATCACTTCCTTAGACATAATGCAAATAATGACAGACATTCTTCACGCTTCTTGACTGAAATAGCTGACAGCAAGAGCTTAACTAAAAGCCCTTGGTTATGTCTCTCCATCCTTGTAGTACGTGACTTAAAGTACTTGTTTTCTATGCAATGTAGAGTCGGAGCTTACAGTCCTTGAAATGTGTACCCTTTCTTATACTCTGGCTGTGGTCAAGACAATCCCAGTGGAGGTACATACTCAGCCAGGGGCTTACAGTTGATCCTCCATCCTCTGATCAGAAATGGTGGCATACTCCTTGGATTATGTTTGGGGAGCTCATTTAAGGAATTTGAGTTCAAGAACAGTGGTTTCCATCTCTGGTGAAATAGCATATAAACTTTAAAGAGATATTAGTCAGCAGTTTATTCTGGTGAAGGGGTCATAGAGGGGGGTAGTAACATAATCACTCTCCTGGTTCCCTTTTTGAAAATAACCACCAACCAGCTGCTCACACAACACTACAAAGTACATTAACCATGATGCCCCAACAGGATCCAGCACCTTCAGTATTTCTGGATTGATCTCCAGTATTTCTGGATATTTCTGCAGGATTGCAACTATGTAAAAATTTTGTCACAAAATGTTATTTATCAAGCTCTAATAACCAATAAGTCACCTTTCAAATTTGGAATTTTACAGACTGCCAAAGTCTCATAGTAGTGTGATATTTCAAAAAAAACAAGGAAAGTAGCCAGTCTGGTGGCACAAAGGGATAAACCCTTGCTTATGGCCCAAGCAACTAAAGTTCAATGAGTAAGTTGGGCATTTGACAGAGATAACATGGAGGATAGGTGTGCCTATTCTAGGGAAAGAGTGTAGGGCCAGCAGTAGATTGCAGTCATTTGGAGGAAAGACTGGGCAGGATGGCCACCTGGGGCCATAAATATGGTCTACCATGTTGCTTTTTGGCGGTTCAGTCTACAAGTGCATGTGAGTGTGCCTTTGTATATGGGGAAGGTGATGGTAACTCCCATGGTGATGGTTGTGCCCCTCCATTCAGGGGAGGGGTTAGATAAGTAAATAAGTAAAAATGTCCTTATTGCCTGAATGCCAGTGAGGATGCAAGAAACCCTCACAGCTGCTTGAATGGCTATTACCTTAGTGGATCTGGTGGTGATTCTCACCACTGAG
The DNA here is from genome assembly GCF_019279795.1 of Protopterus annectens. Classification (NCBI taxonomy): domain Eukaryota; kingdom Metazoa; phylum Chordata; order Ceratodontiformes; family Protopteridae; genus Protopterus; species Protopterus annectens. The sequence goes on from NC_056741.1 coordinate 279,294,036, forward strand.
GAATAACTGCTGTTGCCCAACTGGGGGAGGTTTGGCCAGCAGTTATGGGGCAAAATGTATACAGAACAGAGGGAGAAAAAAGGCAAAACAGAAGAGGTGCCCACTTTTAATCCCCTCTACAGATTGGCTCTTAAGTCAAAACAAACAGTACAAAGGGACTGAACTGTAAACAATTTGTGTGTTGGGGAAAACTTTCTTGCTGACATTAAACAGAGAGATCACAGTTACAAGGAGAAATTGTACATCATTCTTTTTTTTTTTTTTTGCTGATAGAAATTTGGGTTCTTTAAAAGTCACTCTATTAACATGGTGTCTGAATTTTAAATTGCATCTCTTCATGCTTCCTCCCAGTGTAATGGAGGCAAGGCTGGCAGCACTTCTGACATCTACTTTGAGGACCTACTGAATGCAGTTATTCCAGTGCCTCTAATACAAAACAATATGCAATGAAAGCAAACCTTATTGTAATAGGTCCTTAGTGTCCTAAATAGTAGTTTAGTCTTCTTACAAGTATGTCTATAGTGCCAAAACTAACCCTGTCTCAGAAGGGAGGCAGATGAGTTTGCAAAAACCTGAAGTGTCTTAGCCTGGCAGATTACTGGAAACTTCTTGGTTGATTCTTGAGAGCTCTCTCTTTTCTACTAAGGTTCCAGGAATTTCAAAAAGAGAAGCATAAACATTTACCACCACCATGCCACATATTTCCAAATGGATCAGGTTTTCAAGGTTTGATCCATTCACTTTTCCCAGTTCTCTGGTACTGAAATATTTGACAATCATATTTAGTTCTGGTTTAGCGTACTCAGCCATTTAAAATATACTCGTCTAAAATTTCTACGTGCATACATTTTTGTTCAGCTATAACTTTTCAAGCAGATTTGAAGTACTCATTCAACTCAGATTACTGAAACACATAGAGAGCCCTGCTTGAGACTTTAACTTTGATACTGAGAAATTAAATCTTCTCCATTAGAATGTAAAAACTGTTAAGTGTCAAATATTTTTCCTGGAACATTATCTGTCTGATTACTTGGACATTGCATTGGGTGTTTCTTCCCTTAATTGTCTATATGTTCCCTAGTGAGCATTGGTCTTTAATAGAGTCTGGGGGTCAGACCACTTGCTTGGTAAAATATAATGAAATTAATACATATAAAAAATAATGAGGGTGAAATTAAGCTACAAAACCAGTTAAGTGTTTCAGTTAATTAATGGTAGAGCAGCCAGAACAGTTATGGACGGGTGGGTCCTATGTTCAAGTCCTAGTTGAAGCACTCTCTTTACTGATATGCTGCCAGAGTTTGATCAGGGTCTGAAATACTTTTAAGTGCTATTGCAGATTATCGCAGTCCTAGTTGGTGAAGTTTGATGCATTCTCTTCTTTCACCATCTTTGTGTGATTACTAGTTTACTGTGGTGGGAGGAAGGTGTTTATATAATTCTGTACAATCTTCATAGTAAACCTTTGGGTATGGGTTAAAAAATGTAAATAAGAAAATGAATGTGTTGGAAATTGCACTTGTGTGTTTGTGTCTCTCTCTCTCTCTCTCTCTCTATATATATATATATATATATGTGTGTGTGTGTGTGTGTGTATATATATATATATATATATATATATATATATATATATATATGTGTGTGTATGACAGACGGAAGTGTAAAAACTTCGATCGCCTGCAAGATTCAAACACACAACACTTCAAATCACAAAGATTTGAACATGATCAAAATCTACTTTTTTACAAGGGGGCAAGTCCCCTCGTACCCTCTACACCACCTGCTAATTATATATATCCACTCCAAGATCACAGTACAGTGGGAAAAGTATAATTTCACTGATCCCCACTGTACCACAGTCTTGCACAGCAGTAAAGCAGGTATGCTTAATCAGCTTATTTTTGATCAACTCTACCCTTTCTTGCAGTTGGAGAAGTATGTGTGTATCCATGTGTGTGTGTGATATATATATATATATATATATATATATATATAAGTGCAAATGACTCCAAAAAGTTGTAAATATAGTATACGCTATGGTGAAAGTAGGGTATAGATAACTTTATTTAGAGCGGTTTAATCATATGAATTATTACTTTGTAATGTTTAAAAAAGGAACAAAACATTTACTGTTTTAATTTGAGAGTCTCGCAGGTTTGTGTAGTAAAATCAGTTAATACTGTATAAAAGGGCTGAAGTATGCCCATTCAGAGAGTTGTTTGTCTTTCTTGAACTGGGTTTTAAGCCTGGAACAGTGGCTCTGGTAGTGAAGCAGTAGAGTTAAGCTGAACTTAGCAGAAAATACAAAAAGGAAATCGGAGCTGATTTTTAAGAGAATCCAGAAGATACTGCTGCTAAGTGGTTCATTAAAAGACTGGTAAAATCCTGCTAAGAGATACTGTATCCCAGCTGTATCGGACTGTGTTGAAGGTACTCATCATTAATTTTATCAGGTTATATGACTTTTGTTTTTGTAAGGACCTATGTTTTGTTTTGTACAATAAGCTATGATAGTTTAAGACCGTTTTTCTCTGTCGAATTTAATATTCCACAATAATATGTATAACGTAATATGTTGGATAGTTCGTAACTAACTAAATCATCGCTTGGAGTAATTTTTGTGACTTAAAAAAATTTCACTGCAGGCAGCCCTCACTTTGGAATCTCCAGGGTTTTCCTAAGCTTGATGTCTTCACCCGACTTGTATAATTCACTGTTTCCCCCTTTCTCCAGATCTTTGCCAATTAGTTGAAAGCATCAGGGCCAATCCCAAGCTTGAGACAGTGCTTCATGTTTTACTTACAACTTGACAGGCTAGTTAGAATATATTACAGTGGTCGGTGATTGTTTTAGATTAGTGTTTAACTTGCTGTTTCTTCTTCTCTCACTAAAACCAATGCTGGCCAATAACTTCGCCTTTATTGGCTTACTGTATAGTTGTTTTATTTTTCTGTCTACTGTTTTATGGTAATGTTTTTATTTTTTGTTTAACCTTATGGATTGAATAAGGTTGAGAAGGCCTCAGAGTTCAGAAAGTGCAGCAAATGTGGCCTCAAAATCCTCTAAGGATATACATAAACTATGTCATGTGCCTGGACTGGAACACTTGGATTCTTGATGTGAAACATGCCATAACTTTAGTTCAAGAACCTTTCATAAAAGGCAGAACAAATAAATCTTCAAAGGGCTTCTGACTGTAAACATAGGGCAGTGGAAGACAGGACACCAAGAGACCAGCACAATCCATCAGCATACAGTGAAATAAGTAGAATAGAGACTTAGAGGGACTGACCCCAACTGTTGAGCAACCATTGACTGCTGGGGTTTCTGAGCTCAAAGTCTCTGTTATTCTGGCCCCTGCTAATGGGAGAAGACCGAGCAGCTGCTTTTTCTTGATACCTGAAGACAAGGCCTTCCCTCTCTGTGTTAGGTTTGCCAAGTCCCTCTGAAAATTTTTTCACACCTTGCCTGGAATACAGTGGAGAAGGTCTTTAATGGTGGGTGTCCTGCCATCTCCTTGTATGTTCAAGAAAACTACAGAATGTCCTTTTCCTTCTACATCTCCTTCCCCGGGCCCTGTCTTGGCACCTGGAGTATTGAATCTGGCTGTCTTTCAGCTGCCTTCATTGTTGACATTGATAGGATTCCTCCGTTCAGCCTTGACACTAGTACCTTTGCACTGAGCCTTTTGGTGCTGGTCCATTATGCCTCAGGACTTTGATGTTAGTGGTTCAGAATTATCCTTGGCTCCAACACCTGTGGTGACATTCTTAACGTTAGTATCCACTGCTTTTAAGCCATAGGTTCCAAAACCTTCCTCTATGCTGGTGCCAGTGCCTCAGATTTGGCGTCAACCTCCTGGGCACCAGTAGCTGAAGAATAAAAGTGTCAATGCAGCCTCTTAGATACCAGTAGGACTGCTTCAGTATCTACTCCATCCCAGGGTGCCCTGCAGTCTGAACTCCTGTATTTTATTCATTTTTTTTTTTTTTTGTAATCCTTACCCCAGAAGAGCACAGATTCCTGTCCTGAGCACTCAGACAAGTCCCCTTCCAGTGCCCCTATGAAGAGATGTAAAAGGAAGCATCTCGACTCCTCCAGTGGGGTCCCACCACCTTCCCCGGACACAGATTTAGATAAAGGGAGGGGGCTTCCCCTCCAGTTCCCTCCTGATGACCTCGCGCTTGGGCGGATACTAGAATTAAGGCAGCAGAGGGGTTTATAGTCAGTAGATCTAGCCACTCTTGAGTGAATATTCCACAAGGATTTTTGTTATGCTGTACATATTGGGTGGTCCCTCATACTGGCCCCATGATTGCTTTGGAAGTGGACAGGGTATAATTAGAGCTTGATGTAGCAGAGCCTATCTTGGGAAGCTGAATGGGATCTGCTGCTCCCCCCCAAAGGATAAACCAACTTTGGAATGAGGCTGTAGTGGCTGACTTTGTTGTGGTAGCAGCTGCTACCAAGAAAGACCTGAGATCCATCCCTTGGATAATAATTCTTGAGCTATGGATTGCGTTGGTAAACACATTTATGCTTCAGGTACATTCACCATTACGAACGGCACTGTATTACCCAACACACACAGCGTTTTTAATGGGACCTAGGAGAACACTATATGAGTTGAAAAATAGTTGTCTCACAGTGATATGCATTTCAGTTTGGAAATAACTCAATAGCTGGTATTTCTATGCTTTCTGCAACTGGTACATGTTGATGGAGCAGCAAAAATGGCTGGGTCAGGAATGCCAGGCTGAGTCGCTGCATTTTTCTGGAAAATTTCAAGATATCCTTTACCCAATGCCCTCTATGATGGGGTCTTCATTTGGACTACAGGTGTATATATATATATATATATATATATATATACATATATATATATATATATATATATTTATATAAAACACTTCAAGAATGGGCAAGTAAGGAAAAAAGTAACAGCTGCGGCCTTCAAGTTCTCCACTCCTCAAGGAATCAGAAGTTTGAGAAGAACTTGTGGGTTAAAAATACCCAACAGCCAGTCGTTGAGCAGTATTCAGATGTAATTCTCATAGCTAAAGGACTTTTCTGAGCAGATGCCTCCACAGAGGCAAGAGTGATCCACAAAGCCAGAGATTCATTAAACTTTCCTCTTGGAGCTTGATGCAGAATCCCTGAGGAACTTTCCAGGCTATCCATTTTTGGAGACATTTTGGGATTCTAGCATTCTTCAGTCCAATAGCATGGTAGGTCACCACCAAGGACAGATGGGTTAGGGAAGTAATATCCAGAGACTACAAGATTTCTTGTCTCTATTAAGAGAACACCCTCCCTAACCCTTCCTAATATCACACCCTTGCAGAAGGAGGGAATAAAAACTAAAGGCTGCAAACTTCCTCAACAAAAACGTCATTCTATAGGTCATACCAGTCTACAGACTTTGGGGATTATGTTGCTTTTGTCCCAAAGATGGTGAAAGACCTCTGACACATTTTGAACTAAAGTGGCCTAAACCAACATGTCCAGCAAACCACATTTCAGATGGTTATGGTACAGTTGGCCCTTCCATGTTTACAAGAAGGTGACAGGATGCGCTCTTTGGATCTTTCAGTATGCCTGTTTGTCTGTGCATAAAGATTGCCAGGATATCCAGGAAATTTGTTTCTGTTAAGGGTGGGAGACAGTATTGCGTTTGCGGTCAAACCTGACTGCTGTTGCACTGTGGGTTGAACTTTTGCAAAAAGGGAAAACATACAACTACCACAGAGAACAGGACCCCCTCTGGTCTATATATGACACACAAGATTCTGGCATTGAAAAAAGTGTTACCTTATAAATGACCAATACTCTTCCCTTAGAAAATGAAATAAGGAGCCTCGGATAGTAACTTACTCATAAACTGATCATATTTTAGTATGCTCCAACTTTTTCTGACACACACACAAACATTTGATGGGGCAATACATTAAACTGAGAAACAAAATAAACATGATTTTGTTCTGATTCCTAGATGTCACACCCCCATTTCATTTGATATTGCTCCATTTGTAACAGAAGAATACATTTTCTTGGTAAAGTTTATGATGTAGTTTGTTTGTGCCCATGAGGATTTAGAGAAATACTGCAAAGTTCATGTTGGAGCAATATTGGCACAAGTTTTCATAGGTTGCCACCTGACCACTGTGACTAAATAGTCCAGCTCAAACTGGAGACAATTCATTCTTTGTAAGCAACAGTTTCACTTGTTCTGTTCCATTCCACCACAAAGGCAGCCTTGATTCTCATGGTACTGGGACCTATGGTAGCAAGGATTTCTTTAGTTCTTTTTGTGATATTTCGTATGAGAGTTCTGCAGTAGGTACTAAAGGTTCAGGGTCCCAGACATAAGATCCTCTTTCACAAATTATACATCTTTGAGTGTGCTGCACATACTTCTGTGGTAGCTACAAAAGGACAGTCTGATGCAGGGCTGCCCTTTCTTCCCTCTTCTCCCCAATGTCAGCTACCACAGATGCATCAACCCAGGTGTGGGTGGGGCATTGCTTAGGACAGAGCATTAAAGGGAATTGGACAAAACAGGAGGCTTCTCCACACAAAAATGTCCCGAGGATGATGGTCCTTCTCTCCTTGCAGGTTCTTCAAGACCTCCCTAGGTGCAATTGCTATCCATTGTAACATGGTGGTGATGTGGTGATTAAACACGAGAAACCAAGTACTCACCACCCCAATCCCCTTGGGAGTCTGAGATTGTGGGAATGGATAATGAATTCTAATTGCTTATTGGTTCTGACACACTTCCTGAGGCAGATCTATGCTGTAATGAACAGGTTCAGCAAGATGTTTGATATTGTATGAGTGATTCCTCATTTGGACAAACCCTCAGTCATCATCTGCTGTTGGGGAGCAACCTCTTTTCTTCCCTAATTCCTCCACAAGGACAGACATGGGAAGGTCTAATCCATCAGCAGCACCTGAGATTGCTGTATACGTCTCCATCTTTTCTTCTGATCTTGAAGTTTCTGCAGAAAGTCTAGCTATGCAAGGCCAAAGGCATTGTCATAGCTTCCTTCTATCCCTGACAAGTGTAATTTCCTCTGTTATGGCCTTGCTTGATAAGAAGACTCATCTTGAGCCTTACTGAGGTCTTCGGTTTCATTTGTTCAGCATGGCTCATCTAGATTCTGTCCATCCCAGTAATGTTGTCATTTCTCCAATTCTGTTAATGGTCAGGAACCTAGCATACCCACCTAGTGTTGTCCACATCCTGACAGCAACCCAGAAACCCGGCACTAGGAAGATTTACAAAGGGATGTGTTCAAAATTCTCCATTTGGACAACGCTACAGGGAGTAGATCCTTGCACATCTCCAGTTCTTGCCATTCTGTACAAGTTTTGATTTAAATATTTTGAAAGTGGATTCAGCTACCTGGTTTTGAAGGTACACTTAGCAGCTATACCTTATTTTTATCAGGGCCTGTTTGACTTGCCTACCATCCTGGAAGGTATGCAAGGCATTTCTTTGAGACCACCTTTTAGAGACCCTTTTCCTTGATAAAACATGAATTTTGTGTTTGAAAAATTGATTCCTCATTTTTGAATCCGCCCTCTTAAGTTGACCCAGTACATTAACTAGTGTGAAGTGAAGGAGCTGCTACCCAGAGCGCAAGCTGTCAGGAGGAAAAGTTGGCAGTGTTTAATTGCTAACCAAATATAAGTGCAGTACTGCAAATCAGTTAAGCATCTGCTTTTTTAGCTCTTCAAATCAGTTAAGCATCTGCTTTTTAGCTCTTCAACTTTCAGTTGAGGAGAGCACCAGTTGTGGAGACTGCCCAGGGTGCCAGTTCTCACTCTCTCTGGTTGACCTAAAGTTTCTGCCTTGAACACCTTGCTTTTGGTGGCAGTTAATTCAGCAAAAAGGGTCTCTTCACCACCCCCTAAATATAGTTTTCACAAAGACAAGGTTTGCTTAAGAACTACCTCAGGCATTCATGCCGAAGGGTGGCTCAAATTTAAATGTGAACCCATCTATTAATCACCGTGTTTTTTTCCCCACGTTATTCTAATAAAGATGAATGCAAACTGCATCACCTGGATGTTCACAAAGGATTACGGTTTTATCTATGCAGAACCAAAGATCTTAGGAAGGAGCACCCAACTGTTACTCTCTTACTCAGGCTAGACTAATGCAAAAGGTGGCTGTTTAAATTCATTTCATTTTGCTTATGTAGTAACATGTCTTTGCTAGGAAAACTAAATGCTTACTCCACGAGAGCAGTCTTGACTTAATTAGCTTATGAAGTGGTGCTGTGCCCACCTAGCTGAGAGTTCTAGAAATGTTATATCAAAAAATTACATTTCTGCATGTTATGTATCACATGACATGTAACATTCTCAGCTAGAGGGTCTTCTGTCTGGAGACATAAATCTACTGCCAATCATTAGAAAAGCTGAAAGACACAACAACATATATCACATGACATACTATAACTGATTTATAAAAAATATTTTATGGTATCTTTGTAATCTGCAAAGTGTCAGAATGAATTCATTAGAACAATTGTGTAGTTGTAATTTTTTTAAAAAAAAATACAGTTTGGGTGTCTGTTTCAGGTAGCAAATAGCCAGCTGGCATTTGTTAATAATGCTGCAAGTTCAAAGAAAAATGAATTTTTTGTCTATTTTATGTGATCAAGGATCTGACAAAAAATGTACAGTAACTTACTGTTAATACCCTTCAGCTACTCTTGATTCTTATAAACTAACTGCTTAAAGTTGCTGAACATTGTGAAAGTAATTCAGAATGATAAAATATGGTATAATGTTAATGTACCTTTTCATGTAATGTATACTTGATATTATATATGAGTACTTTATCTGTGGTTTGCACAGCAAAGCTTAAATGACTCCTGACTGTTTCCAGAGGTTTAGTGACTGTGTACATTCTTAGGCATATACTCCTAAGGATTCACTTCATAAAACTGAAAGCTCAAAACACTGAAACTCAAAACACTGAAACTTCAAAATCCTGAAAACTCAAAACACTGAAAACACATATCATACATATACTGAGTTTAAACAACATAAATCATAGCACTTTCCACCAAGTGTAAGCAGGGGGTAAGCCCCCCTGCACCACCCATGTGGGAAGCTGCACCCCCCACACACCCCTGCTACTTATATATATCAACTCCAGGATTGCACTTCAAGTGCAATCTTGGAGTTGATATATTTAAGTAGAAGGGGGTGTGGGGGGGCGCAGCCCCCCACAATGGGTGTGCAGGGGGGTTTGTCCCCCTGCTTACATTTGGTGGAAAGTGCTATGATTTATGTTGTTTAAACTCAGTATATGTATGATATGTGTTTTCAGTGTTTTGAGTTTCAGTGTTTTGGTCTTCTACATTATGAAGTTTTCTCATTTTCAGTGTTTTGAGCTTTCAGTGTTATGAAGTGAATCCACTCCTAAACTTCCCTCTGGCACTGTATTTAAAAGCTGAAAGGTCAAATGTGTCAACATATATTGTTGAGTACTAAGCACTTCCTCTTAGGTGTGTTTAAAATGGTCTATTTGTCTAAAATAAAGTTAATATTTTAAAGTGTTATTCTAAAATACAACAAAGTGTCTAAACCTTGGGAACATCTGATGCAAGAAAACAGTTACTATGAAACTGATGCTTATACTTTTTCTAAGAAATAATTAAAATATATAATTAAAATTGACATCTTTGTATTTAGCCTGTCATTAAGAAGTTATAAGGTAACGCAAGCCCAGCCTCGTAGAATTTGCAGTAAGTCAAAGGGTCCAGACTGTTGGCTAAGTGTTCCTTTAAACTGATAGCTACGTACTTGCTGTTGAGTGATCTGTATTGAAATAATACTTCCTCACATAAAAGCACTCCTAATGTCAGTCAGGGTTGTCAGGAGTAGTACATATGCAGCACCTGTCACACACAATACGAAGCAGACCCACATATGCTGAGGCAATTAAAATGTAACTTTCCTGAACCCTCAAAGATCTCCTAGAAAAATGCGCATAACAAATGCCCTCAGCAGCCCCAAATGCATTCTTTCCAAACAACATCCACATCAACATCCACACTTCATGGAGCCTCTACTAATATGCTCATAAGGAAAGCCACTGCACAATCCATCATTCTGGTCAGTGGAGACTTCATCGTGAGATGCTCTGATATCCCTAGCACCAGGCTGAGTAAGGCGAAAGTCATGGTCAGTTATCAGGAGCCAAGATCTGCCACATTACATACATGCTCAGGTCATTGGACCACAAGTACCAGTATGATTCAGTCTAGTCTATGCGGATGTAAATGACCGGAGATATACCTCCCTGCACTATATGATAAGAGATATCATGGTTCTCTTTAGATGTTCTCCATGCTGGTATGAGCCTAGCACTGAGCATCATTCTACCTTCTCCAAGGATGATACCAGAATATAAACAGAAGACTTTAATAATTGGCTTTGTTTATGGTCCAGTATTTCTCTAGGGATGGTCTGCACCTTTCCCCTCTAGGCTTTTGAATATTAGCTGAAATGTTGTCCTCCCCCATAAAGCCTTTGCAAGGTAATGGTAAATCTGTTATAGCAAATCAAAACCAAGAAAATCTAAAGGTGTTACTGCTCAATGCTAGGAGTCTAAACAAGAAACTCCACTCCCTGCAAGTTTCCTTACCCTAGAGAATGCTGATGTCTGTGCAGTCACTGAGACATAGTTTAAAGTCATGGAGTGCAAGGGTGTAATGTTTTCCACACATTTAAATCAGCTTACTACTCAGATAAGGACTAAAGTAGTGGTGTCTTGATTTACTTCAAAAATAAATGTACCTCAAAGTTGGTTTGAGAGGGCAATGCACTTGAGCTTCTTCATGTTCAAATCACCATAGGCAAAATCCCATACCACTTGGTTACAAGCTATAGGCCCCCTCCTGTATACCTCAGGAAACCCATAACATGTATTTAAGCTTGCTGGAAATGCACACCATCCATCCCTATACCATATTCATGGGTGACTTTGATTACCCCCACTATTAACTCGGAATTCTATACAACACCAAAAGTATTAGCACCGATTTCTGTATTTTGTAAACACAAACTGACTGGACCAGATTGTCAGTATGGCAACTAGGAGCATAAACAGTATGGCAACTAGGAGCATAATCTTACTGGATCTGGTTTTCACTAATATGGGACAGTGTTGCACATCCCCTAGTGTAATGGCCTCTCTGGTAAGGTCAAACCACAAAACTGTCTCCATTGAAGTTAAAAATAAAACCCAGAACCCCAGCTAAACCTGGAATGTTTAGGAACTACTCTAAGGCTAACTTTTTACTAAGTGATAACATGGCAAAATTTCAAACCCCTCTAAACCTTGAGAACATTGCTACCTATGCAGAACTGTTCACAGAAACCCTATACAAACATGTGAATAGTTACATAAAGACTACACCCACTGGGAATAAGTACGTAATTAACCCAAAAAAAGCTACTCTGCTGGAATCGTACCATCAGTAGGCTTTATAACAGAAGGAAGCGAATCATTGCAAAACTTAGGAGGTGTAGCACCCAGCAGGATAAAAGCACTCTCATCAAACTTAAAAAAAAAAAAACTCTGAGGATGAATGAAGTCTAACAGTCAAAGTTGTGGTACATTTGGCCTCCAAGGACAACCATGTGGCATTTATTTGTACACAACCTCAAAGGCAATAGACAATTGTGTGGAAAGTTCATTGTTCATGGAGCCACCTATAGTGCGCCAGAAGATATAGCAAACATACCGGCAGACAAATTAATTTCTAACTTTACCCTTATCTGCCTTAACCCGCCCCCCAGGACATACCATCAAATATAACTCCTCCTACTATCTGTAGGGAACAGATACTCAATGACTTCCATAGGCCCAAGAAAACTGCATTGATGAGACCAGACAATATTGCAGGGTGCCTTCTAAATAGCATGAAGCATGATGTATCAGGCCTTCTGGGATCTCTGTTTAACCATAGCTTCCTAAGAGACTTTGTGCCTCATGAATGGAGAACAGCAACTGTCATCCCTCTGCATAGAGGCTGGCCATCTACAGACCCTGGGAACTACAGACTCACAAGTCTCACTAGTCTCATATGCAAATCCATGGAAAGAATTGTCATGGTAAATATTAGTAATGATTTTGTTTTGTCTGCTGAGTCTGGTGGATGACATTGAACATGTCACCAAAGCAATGGATGAGAGCAAAATAGTTCACACTGCTTACCTTGACCTGGCCAAGGCATTTGACACAACACTCAACTCGGGCATTAAACTCGAGGTTAGGTACAAACCCTTATGTCACCTGGTGGACAGATGTGACCCACGAAGTTAGACCTGGGGAGTCCACCTCCACACTGACGTCAGTCATGAGTGGAGTCCCTCGGAGATCGGTCCTGGGACCACTCCTTTTTGGCATCTTCTTCTCTGAATAAAGCCAAAGTCAAAAGCCTGTGGCTGATCAAATTTGCATATGACTGCAAATTAGGAGCAATCGTAGAACCCCCCCACTGGCACTAATGTTCATAGCTGCATGATCTTTCATACTATTGTTTATTCTTGTTGTACTGCACTTTTTATTATATCATTACTTTAGTTAGGGTTATTAGGTTCAGTAGACACATGTTCATTTTGGTACTGACTTTGCTAGCATATTCGTGTTTTAGTTCTACCTTGTCTTTAATGAAGGTGGGTCCTGCTTTTTAGAATCTACCCAGATGTTATAATTTACTGTTGCAGCCACTTTCCCTAAGATGATGATAGAGTTGCGTGATAAGCATCATTACCACAACAATAGATCTTTAAAAAAAAGACAAAGGGACAGTAAAACTCTCACCATCTGCCTGTTGCACCTTGGAAGTCTCTTAGTTTCTTATTGATAATAAAACTTTCAAGCATGTTCTTTTGACTGTTTTTATATCTCGCTGCTTAATGAGACTATTCGAACTGGCAAAGTATTTAGTAGCTGTTGTGTATTCCTAACCATATTAGTCATCTATTGATATCCTTCCACTTTACTGTTGCAGTGTTCTTTACATTAGGGAGCCCCTGTCAAGGGTGGCCCGATGTCCGGACAGTATGCCAAAGCCTTTAGGTTTCCTTAAGGTAAGCAGTATGTCACACGTGCATAGCGTAGGGCATAAAGGTGACGTCTTGGATGTATTATCCTCAGAACTTCTTTGCTGCCAGTCCGAATGCCATTGCTTGATCGTTGGTCTGAGCACTTGTTCCATTGCTGGTTCACCTAGCCATTACAATAAGTGCCCTATTGGGGTTCTTTTTTGCTTATCCTTTTTATTGTTGTGGGGTTTCATGTTATCCAGGAAGGGTAAATGCCAGTGTGGGAGCCAGATTTTCCATAAAGACCACCATGACCAATGTCTCTTTTGCTTAGGTACCTCTCACGATCATACATCTTGTTCCATTTATCAGGCTTTTGTGCCTAAAACCCTTCGGAGTGGACTAATCTTCTTAGGCGCTTTATCTTGAAAATCAGCATGTTAAGCTTCTTGTGAAATACATGATGGAGTGTATTCCCACTCCAAGGGCAGCCATCAGTGAAGAAGGCCAAGAAGCCCAGACCAGAATCTTCTGTTGTTCAGCCTCCACCAGACGTCTCTCCCGAGGCGAGTGAATGCCCAAGGGTTTGTCCGGCTTTATTGTTTGATTCCTCTGCTGTGATAGGTTTGCAGACCAGAGGGGATTTACTTTAAGCATGTCCAAGGAGGCTTTGCATGTGTCCGTTTTGGACACTTAGGGGAACCACAGCTGATTATTTCCGAGTGGCCTAGGAGTGTTACCCCGATATTAGAGAAGTCATCCCTACTACCATTATTGAATGCCGTCCTGTGTCAGAGCCTTCCAAATTTATAAGGCAGATGTCCCATTGAAGAAAAAACAAAAGACTAAACGTATTTCTTCTGTTCCAAAGGATCTACAGAGTGAATGGCAGGCCTTTACTCAGGGTTTATTTAGTGATTTGATCATACTGAAACCCCTTCAGGGCAATTCTTTTTCAGCCCTCCGGACCTCTACTCCCCTGAAAAGATTCCAGATGAGGAATCCCATGCTTACTCTTCTCAGATTCTTTCTACTTTGCAATATGGGTCAGAGGAAAAGGAATCTCCCAGTCCTGATACTCCCTTTGAAGAGATTTCTTTTGGGGACAATCTCCAAGATGATGGATTTCTTTAAGTGGGATTGTGCTCAGGTCTCTGAGGTACATAAAAGATACTATGAGTTGCTGCAAATGGACCCTCCTAAACCTTCTGCTGTTCTGGCTACCTTGTTAGATGCATTTCCAATGCTTTTAAGGCTCCAGACTTAGCCCTCTACTCCCAAGAAACCGGATAGATTCTACAGGATGCCTGGGGACTATCCTACTTGCTCGCCCCTCAGTGGTGTCTGCAGCCACCGACGAGCCCTATCATTTGCTACCTTCTCCCAAGTTACTGCCCTCTGATAAAGACAGCAGGACTATGGAAAGCCTAGGCAAGAAGTTTTCCACCTCTGCTACCTTGGCTTTTAGGGCTGTTAATTATCAGACTCTTACATCAGACTCTTATGTCCAGGTACTTGTTGGCCCTCCTATCCCTGGCTTGTTAGGTTATTTCTTATCTTCCAGACTGTGAGGGAAAACTTTTGCTCTTTCCCTGTTAGAAACTTCCTCTCGGGTGGCTCGTCATTCCATCGAGTGTAGTTAATGCAGCAGATGCTTGCTCTAGGGCTGCTGCTTTTGGGTCAGTGATGAGGAGGTATTCTTTGCTTCAGCTTCAACCTTTGCCTGATGATATTAAGGCTAAGTTGACGGATGCTGCTCTTGGTAACAAACACTTTTTTGGTGAAGTTGCTGCTGATCTAGTCCCTTTAGGATAAGGACAAGGCTTTACATGAACTTAAACGTGTTTGTTTCTCCTGTGCCTAAATTTCAGAGAAACCACCCCAATAGGTCAACTTTTGTTCACAGGCAATCTTGCCCTCCTCCTAAGGGCAAAAAGGGTGGCAAGAGGGCTACTCCTGATAAGGCTGCTCAGACTTTAGTGCTTCAGAAGTATCCTTTTACAGATAAACCAGGTGCTGTTTGCTTTATCTTATACTTCCCAGCCATTTTCCTTTCTCTTCGCCTCCTGTTTGGCTTCAGATTACTCAGGATTTCTGAGTCTATTCCATTATTCCCCAGGGTTATTTCATGGTTTGGAAATC
Source organism: Protopterus annectens (assembly GCF_019279795.1). NCBI lineage: Eukaryota > Metazoa > Chordata > Ceratodontiformes > Protopteridae > Protopterus > Protopterus annectens. The sequence continues at coordinate 279,309,255 of NC_056741.1, forward strand.
CTTTCCCCCTTTTGTGGGTATCCCTCAGCCCCCTCAGGAACAGCTCTCCTTTTTTCGAGAGGTGATTCGGGACCTTCTGACTTAGGGTATTATTCAAGTGGTAACTGTGTCCCAAAGGGAGAGGAGGGTTTACTCCAGGATGTTTCTAGTACTCAGAAAACAGGTTATTTGGAGACCAATTCTAGACCTTTCCCATCTAAACACTTTTCTGAATGTGCCCTCCTTTAAAATGTTGTCCTTTCAGAATTTTTTTTTCTCTATTGTTTCCTCAGGCCTATATGGTGTCTCTGGATCTAAACGATGCTTATCTCCATACCCCAATCCATACCCTTTACAGGAAGTTTTTGTATTTCTGTGTTGCTTCCTGACATTTTCAGTTCATAGGTTCATACTAGGCTATCTGCCCTAGGGCATTTATAAGCCTAGCCAGAGTGTGCTTGGCTTTCGCCACCCATTTTAAATTAATTTCGCTATGCCCTTTTTCGAGGGTAGTATACTGTGCCTCTGTCTAACAGTGACACAGAAGTGATACCAGGGGTAAACCTACGATCTCCCATCCACTCATCAAGATTCCTCTTGAAGAGAGTCAATGAGGGACTCTGCCTAACCTGGACTGGGATTTTATTCCAGTGTGAAGGGAGCCTCTGGGTTATGAATCTGTCCCTTCAGCATGTCCTATTTATTTCAGTGCTGAGGTTCAAGTCTCTCGGCGTGGCTCGATGGGATTTGGATTTTCTGAGGTGCAGCATGTTCATTAATTCCGGGTTGGACATGATTTTATACGTCAGGCACAGATCGCCTCTGAGCAGGTGGTATGCCACTGAGTAGAGCTGGAGTTTCTTTAACCGGGCAGCATATGGCATCTGTTTGAGCCCTTTGATCCTCTTGGTGAGGTACATCTGGGGTCTTTCCAGTTGCTGCAGGTGTCTGGTAAGGTACATCCCAAAAGGGGCATTGTACTCAATTATGGGCCTGATGAGGGATGAGTAAAGAGGCACGATGACCTCCCCTGATCTAGATGTGAATCCCTTCATGATTAGGTGGGCTATATAAAATGTTTTTCTAACCACTTTGGCCATGTGGTTGTCAAATGAGAGATTGCTATCAACTTGGGTCCCCAGGTCCCTAATTATTTCTTCTGTACTTAATGGATTACCACCTATGTGGTAATTTGTGGGCACTTTGTTTTTGCAGAAGGAGATGACTATACACTTTTTGGTGTTTAGCTTGAGGCCATGGCTCTGGCACCAGTTGTCTGTTTCTATGAGGCCCTTTTGGAGGATGCTTGTGTTGGCTGGAGAGTCGATTATGGTGCCCAGTTTGCAGTCATCTGCGAACTTGGTCAGCCACAGTCCTTCCGTGTTGGCCTGTACCTCCGAGAAATATATACCGAACAAGAGAGGTCCCAGGACTGAGCCTTGTGGGACGCAATTTTAACCATGTGGGTTCTGTCCTTGAGCCAGTTTGCAACCCATCTAGTGACATAGGGGTTTATATTTAAGCTCGTGAGCTTATCTATAATACCAGAGTGGGGTATTGTATCAAAGGCTTTTGCGAGTTCCAGGTAGGCGGTGTGGACCACCTTCCCCTCGTCAATGGCCTTGGTGACTGTTTCAAAGAAATCGACCAGGTTTAAGAGGCAGGATCTGCCCTTAACAAAGCCGAACTGGGTAGGATCCAGTGTCTATAGGTCCCCAATATCTTTATTTATGAGGTCCATGATGATCCTTTCCATAGCTTTGTAGACCAAGCTAGTCAGGCTTATGGGGCGATAGTTTGTGGAGAGGGACCACTGTTGCTGTACGCCACTCTATGGGTACATATCCTGTAGTAAGGCTGAGATTGAACAGTAGTTTTATGTCTGGGTTTAGCTCTTCTTGGAGTTCATGTAGGACACAGCCCGGGACACCGTCTGGTCCCATTAATGCTATGTTTTTTGCTTTGGAGAGGGCTGTTCTTACCTGAGCATCTGAGATGTCAGAGGGGCAGCACTCTGCTGGGATAGATATTTGCCCTTTCGGTGGGGGTGGGGGGGGGTTGCGCTGAACCTGTCAGCTAGGATGTTGGCAATGTCTGTGGGTTCGATGTATTTTTTTGTCATTTTGGACTAATTCTGAGCATATCTGGGAATTCCCACCCAGGTTCCTAACATAACTAAAGAAAGCCTTGTGATTATCCTTAGTGTCCTGTGCAATTTTTCTCTCAAAGCTGGCCTTAGACGATTTTATGAGTGCCCGTAGTTTTTGCTAGTACTGATCAGAGATGCCTTCCCTTTTGGGATTTTGCTCTATCATGTAATAGCTTCCTCCTTCTATTGTATAGTTTGTTTATGGCTGGGGTCCACCAGACAGGACGTCTGCCTTTGGAGGATTGGGTCTTGGTTTTATTTGGGATTGCATGATCCATGCATTCCTGAAGGTGTTCATAGAATGCGTTTATAAAGGATTCTGCGGTCTGGGTCGTATTTTCCACAGGCTCAGGGGCTTTGAAGGATTCCACCTCGGTTTTGAGGAGTGTGAAATTTGCTTTAGAAGTTTTTCACTGTGGTTTTCTGGGCAGGGGGTGGGGTCGGGATGTGAATATCCAGTGAGATTAGTTTATGGTCTGATCTTACCAGTGAGGGATACACTTCTGGTCTGGAGCATAGAGTCCCCATGTTGGTGATGATCAGGTCTAGTATGTTTTCCCCTCTTGTGGGAGTGGTAACAAGTTGTTCCATAGCACTTGAGTTTATAAATTCCAGGCACCTTTGGGCTAGGGTGTTGGAGCTAGAGTAATGCTCCCAGTCTATGTTTGGGTAGTTGAAGTCGCCCAATATAATGGTGTTTGGAGAGACCTTCATATTTTCCAGTGTTCTCAGGAAGGCCGAGAGGGGTTCCTGGGTTTGGGAGGGTGGTCTGTAGCAGGCTATAAACTGGAAGGCAGTTTTACCCACTGTTAGTTGCACATGGATAGTCTCTGATGCTTCGTGCTGTGCCACCAACCTGGAGGTGTGGGTATCTTTGACAAATATTGATACTCCCCCTCCTTTTGTGGTTCAGTCCAAGTTTTGGGGCCGAAAAGCATGGTATGAGGTATAACCTGGTAGTGCTGGGGTGCTCTCGGGAGCCTTGAACCAGGTTTCTGTTACTGCACAGATATCAATGTTCTCCATGTTAAGGAGAGTTTTGAGTGCATGCATCTTGAGGTTTAGACTTCTGGCGTTGAGTAGCATTACTTAGTTTCTTATCCCTTGTGATACCTATGGAGGTGGGTTTGTCTTTTGAGCCTTGCCTAAAAAAGGCACTATGGGGGAAGCAAGAACCTTTGCCAATATCTGAAAGCCCAGGGGTGACAGGTGCAAGCCGTCCCTAGCGAAGCATCGTGGTTTGTCGAGCATGTCATCCCAGGCATTGGATCCCCTTTGAATGACACCAATACTTAAGCCAATTGTTGAAATTGATCATCTTGTCTTCATATTGTGGCATCATTCTTGGTGAGGGTAAGATGCTACTCAAGGTCATGATCATACCGGCTTGGGCTACATGCTCAGAGAGCTCCTCTGTCTCTTTTCATGTAGTCCAGGGAGGTACGTCTCAAGTCATTCACAGCAGCATGGACAATGACCGAGTCATATTTGTACTTGCCTTGGAGTGACCTGAGTGCTTGTGTTATGTGGCGGATCCTAGCGCCCGACAGGAAGCTCACCATGACCTTCTCCTTGTTCAGCCTGGTGAGTGGGACGTCAGTGTGCCTGATGATAGAGTCACCTATTACAAGTGTATCAGGTGTGTTGTTTAGCCTTAAGGGCTGTGACTGTTCGACACACTGGCTTTGTGAGCTATGTGTTGCACATGTTTTGTTTTGGGGTAGCGGTTGCTTGGGTGTCTGCTTTGGAGGTCTCTGCTGCTTAGGCAGATTTTTATTTAGAGCCTCCGAGTATGTTTTTGTGTGTTTATGTGTTTGGTTTGCTGTCGTGGTAGGTCTATGTGAGACTGGAATTGTAGTGAGTGTGGTTTCCTTCTCCTCCTGACTGGTTACGCCAGTACTGAGTTGAGAGAGCTTAGCCTCCAGTTTGGCTATATGGTTGCATCTCTCACATGTGTTGGAATTTGTTGGGAGGAGGAGAGGGTTGTCTGTGTACATGAGGCAGTTGTAACATTGTCTCAAGATTCCCAGATTCACCAGCTGGACCGGAGAGGAGATTGACAACTGACCTCTGACAACTGTTTTCTGCTTTGCACTTGGCCTTTCCACTGCCCCAAAGGTATTCACTAAATGCCTCATTCCTGTGATTGCTTTTTGCAGGATTCAGGGGATCCAAGTATTTTCTTAATTGGACAAGCTCCTGTTTCAGGCATCCTCTCCAGAAACCCTGTTGTAAATTCTTCATTTTGACATTTCCTTTCTGCAAACCCTGGGGTTCACAGTAAACTTATTTTCTGACTCATCAGTGCCATGTTCTACTGGGGTGCAGGATCCAGACAGTGCTTATGCTTGCATTCCTGCCTCTTCCCAATGTCTTTACACTCATTTCTTTCTTTCAAACTCTTCTTCCTCTGGGCTGTATTACGACCAGGTAGTTTCTGAGAGCTCTGGGTCTCATGGCATCCACCATTCATATGCTCCTTCTGGCAAAACTCCACTTGAGAAAGTTTCAGTGGTTTCTGAACTCAGTATGGCTTCAACATATGCATCCCATAGAATTTGTAGTTCCTGTTCTACCTTGTCTCAAGAAGGGACTTCACTGGTGGATCCAGCAGTTCTCTAAATCCAGGACTCCATTTTCATTCCCCCCTCTTCCCTCTTAGGAGCTGCTCACAGACACTTCAGACATGGGATGGGGAGCAACTTTTGGCTCCCTAAAGGTGCAGGGGATGTGGTTGCCTTTTCAACAGAAAGAGCACATCCTTGTCAGAGATGAGGGCTCTTCTGCTGGTGCTTCAGGCTTTTCATCCTCTTTTTCCCCCCAAGACCTCTCAAGGTATTTACAGACAATACCACAGTGATGTAGTATGCAAACAGGAGGTAACAAGATATTATCTTCTTTGCTACTTGGCACTCCTGGTGTAGGATATTGCTGTCCAGCATCAAGTGACTGTTCAGGCAGTTTACATTCCCTCAGGTAAAAGCATTGTGGCAGACACTCCTAGCAAGTCCTTAACTCAATCCCTTGAATGGATGCTTCACAAGGATGTGTTTCTGGACATTGTCCACCAGTAGAGTACTCGTCAAATAGAGCTGTTTGCCTCCCCTCTGAACAGATACCTTCCTATATTTTATTCCAGAGTACCAGGTCCTCTGGTTTGGAAGGTGGACACCCTGTCCTTTACTTGGAAGGAGATGTTTCTTAATGATCCTGTTCAGAATTCAACAGGATGTTACCAAAATCTTGTTGGTGACTCCCTTTTGGCCTAGACAGCATTGGTTCCCTGTTCTGCATTTAGCCAAGGGCAATCATCACAAGTTACTTCACAGGGTGGACCTCCTTACACAAGACAAGAGATTCCTCATCCATCCTCACCTGTCCACTCTTCAAATTGGGTGATAGGATTTTGATTCCACATAGACACCTTTTTTTCTGAGAATGTGTTAGGGTCCTGCAGGAGGCCAAGAAACCCAGTACTAGAAAATCTTACTTATCCAAATGGGAGAGGTTTTTGTTTGGCGTCTTTCTCATAACCTGCATCCACTTTCAGTGAATGTTCCTTTGGTTCTCTCTTATCTGTGTGAATTTCTCAGTGCTGGGTTGGTTTATTCTTCTGTTAAGGCCCTCTTATCAGCTATCTTTACGTGTCTCCTCCTTTAGTTTCTAGATTTGAGGCTAAACAATTCCTAAAAGGCGTCCTTCATATTAGGCCTGCCAGGAAGCCTGTTCCTCCTCCCTGGGATCTTAATTTTATTTTGGAAAAAATTCACTCAGGATCCTTTTGATCCTGCAGCTTCGGCTTTCTTGCAGCATTGCTCTTGGAAAACTGTTCTTTTGTTGTCCCTTACTTCTGACAGATGGGTGTCTGAGCTTCAAGTTGTTATAGCTTGTCCTGTTTTATTAGTGTTTCATCAGGCCAGGGTGTCCTTGCATACTAATCCTCCTTTTATGCCCAAGGTGATAAATGAGTTGTCCTTTTATTAGTGTATTCATTTGCCCATTTTTTGTCTTCTCACAATCTGCCAGTGAGAAAGTGCAGCACATGTTGGCTGTGCGTAGATAGCTCAGATTTTATTTTGATAAGACTAAGACTATTAGGATATCTGATCAGCTCTTTGTTTCCTTTCATCTCAGGTCCTTGGGATTAGCTGTATCCAAGCAAACTATTTCTTCTTGGATCTCAAAAGCTATTTCTTTTTTTATTCCTTTCATGGTAAGAGACTTCCTTATTCTGTTAAGGATCCTTCTACTAGGGCTGTGGCTTCTTCTGGTTCTTTTTTTTCAAAGGTTTGGATACCAGCTCTATTTTTGAGGCAGGTACCTAGACTTCTGTGCATACATTTACCAAACACTACAACTTGGATGGAATCTCCAGAGCTAGAGCTGGTTTTTGCTAGGGCCATCCTTAATTGCTTCCTAGAGGGTCTGCTGGTTCTTCCTCCTCCTAAGTTTCTTCCTGAGCACTCTCCCTTATGTAAAGAATACTGCAACAGTGAAATGGAAGGACATAGTACAGTTGTGTAAAATCTTAACATAATGGTAGATGTCCTTCTCTTCAATGTTGCAATATTCACTCCCTCCCTCCACCCCCTGGTCCATTTCTCTTCTGGATGTACTGATTACCTCTCTTTTCCTTGGATTGGCATTCCTACACTTGGGCTCTCAGTTCTGAGGACGGTATGTCCGAAGGTCGGCTTTATGCTCTATGCTTTGTAAAGAGCATATGTGGGACTTGCAGCATAGCTTAAGGCAACCTAAAGACTTTGGCATACTGGCCGAACGTTGGGCTGCCCTTGGCACGGGATCCCTAATGTAAAGAATACTGCAATAGTGAAGATGGGGACATCTACCATTATGGTAAGATTTTACACAACTGTACTTCATGCTTTTCCTAATTTACATAGATTTGTTTAATGTTTCAATGTGTTTATATTGTTTCTTCTGGTGTTTACAGAAGTAGAGTATTCTAAAAATAATTATCCAATACTTTTTGGGACCTAGCTAGTCTGAATAGTTTGAAAATGGACTTCAACTGTTGTATTTATGGATACAGAGATGCAGAGAAAGCATATACATTTTTAGGTTTCCTTGCAGTTTATCAAACATGCATTGGTTGATAAATTGCAGGGCAGTTTTTTGCCTAATGTTAAAATTACTGAACATCTCTGTTTCCAGAAATGGTAAGTTGGGTGGGGCTGCATAACAGCTAAGTGTCAGTGTTGGGAGCATTATGGTCAGGAAAGGGGATAGATTTAGTGTTGGTGCGAGAGGTGTGTGTGTGTGTGTGAGTATGTATGTACACAGTTTTTATCTGAGCTGTCTTGTGTCATGGTAATATTATGGAAGGGCTTTTTTTTTTTTTCACAAGGTAAGGTGTAAAGTGAAGGCAAGGTTAGGGTCAGCCGTCATTACTAAAATGGTGCATTGGGAGTGAAGCTCCTCTCCACCACCTTAATTCTTCCTAAGCCTACATTTTACCTTGGGAAAAATATTTTTCCATAACAATACCACTATTAAGACAAATTAGAGTTTAGTGTTAACAAGTCAGTTATGTTTTAAAGAAGTTTTTTTTCAGCCTTTTGTAGATTGTGTTATTTTTTCGCTGCTACGAATGTTAAAAATGCTATTGTCAGTGGTTTATTTTCCGCATTTGGATATTTTGATCATAGGAAGTTACTAGGCTATTGGCCCTGAGGCCCTTATAAGCCTAGCCAAGAGTTTAGACCATGTATAGAAAAATCTGCACCCAATGCTCCTGTCCAGCAGGGACACGGGTGGAATCCCAGGGATGCATTTTCTATTTCCCATCCAGTTATCCAGGTTGTGCTTAAAACTGGGTAATGAGGTACTCTACTTGATGTGGAGAGGGAGTCTAATTCACAGATGGGGGAGCCTCTGGGAAACAAATCTGTCCCGCCAACAAGTCCTATTGATGTCACAGACCAGGTTGAGGCTGCATATGTAGATTACTGGAGTGGAGCTTGACTTGCGAATATGCAGCAGTCCCATCAAGGCGGGGTCCGAGATTGCCTTGTGTGCCAGACAAAGGTGACCTCTGAGGAGTCTGTATGAAACAGAGTAGAGGGATAGGGCTTTTAGCCTGTGTATGGAAGATTTTTGTGGCTCTGGATTCTTCTGATGAGGAACCTCTGTGGTCTCTCCAGCTATTGCATGTGCTTTGCGAGGTACATGCCGAATGGGGCGTTGTACTCAGTAATGGGCCTTATAAGGGAAGAATACAGGAATGTTATGGCCTCCTTGTCCCTGGATAAGATACCCTTACTTATGAGATAGGCCATGTAGAAAACGTTCCGTACAATGGAAACAATGTGGTGGTCAAAAGTCAGGTTGCTGTCAATCTGGGTGCCCAAATCCCTCACGACTGACTGTGTGTTTAGGATGTTATTAACGTGATAATTTGTTTGGACATCACTTTCCCCAAATGGGATGATGCTGGATTTTTTTGTTTTTAGCTTGAGGCCATGTTTCTGACACTAGTCATTTGTTTGGGTGAGACCGTCTTGGAGGATGTCCACCTCACTAGGGGAATTGATGATAGCACCCAGTTTGCAGTTGTTTGCAGACTTGGTCAGCCATAGCCAACTGGTTTTAGTCTACACCTCAGAAAAGTATATCCCAAATAACAGAGGCCCCAAGACTGAACCCTGGGGTACGCCACTTGATACGGGTCGACTGCTTGAGGTGGCTTCCCCTATTTTGACCAGGTGGGTTCTATCAGTGAGCCAGTTAGCTACCCATCTGGTAACATAAGGATTGATGCCTAGTTGAGAGAGTTTATCTGTTATGCCAGAGTGAGGAATAGTGCTGAAGGCTTTGACCAGGCCAAGGTAGGTGGTGTGCATGGTCTTCCCCTTGTCCATGGCTTTGGTGACTGTCTCAAAAAAAAGTCAACCAGATTTAACAGATATGACCTCCCCTTGACGAAGTCAAACTGTGTGGAATCGAGTGTTTGGAGGTTGCCACTGTCCTTGTTAATGAGGTCCATGATAATCCGTTCCATGGCATTGCAGATCAGGCTAGTTAGGCTGATGGGTCTATAATTTCCTGGATCAGTGGACGCTCCACCTTTGTGTAAAGGGGCGGCAGTGGCTGTCCCCCACTCAGCTGGGACAAAGCCAGTACTCGGGCTTTGGTTGAATGGGGCGCCTAATGGTTCTGCAAGCTCCTGCCTGAGTTAATGTAGGATGCAGCCTGGGATGTTATCGGGTCCCATGGAGGTTGTATTTTTTGCCTTTGAGAGAGCAGTGATGACCTGATCCCTAGTTATAAGGGGAAGGGGGCAGGTACTGGAAATGTCCAGATTTTACTGATGGGGAGACAGAGGAGTGAAATTTTCACAGAATCTGTCAGCCATCAAGTTTGCTATATCTACGGCATTTGTATATTTGGTGTCCTTGACCACCAGTTCTGAACAGATCTGCGTGCTACCTTTGAGATTATGGACATATGTGAAGAAGGCCTTATGACGGTCTATAGTAGATGTGGCCAATTTGGACTCAGTTTGCTTTGGAGTATTTCAGTATTGCTCTTATTTGCTTGTTTAGGTTAAGGAGAAATTGCTTCCAACTGGGCACCTGCTCCTTCTTGGTCCTAGACAGAATTTTTTTTTTTTGTTATAGAGTTTATTTATTGCAGATGTCCACCAGACAGGTTTTCTCTTCCTTGCAGAGGATGATTTAGTCCTGTCGGATATTCCTGATTCCATGCATCTGCAGTGGATATAAAATGTTTACGCACCCCTGTTAAAATGCCAGGTTTTTGTGATATAAAAAATTAGACCACAATAAATAATTTCAAAAATGTTCCCACCTTTAATGTGACCTATACCCTGTACAATTCAATTGAAAAACAAACAAATCTGTTAGGAGAAAAAAATATAAAAAAATAAAAAACATACAATAAGCTGGTTGCATAAGTGTGCACACCCTTAATCTAATACTCTGTTTTAGCACCCTTTGATTTAATTACAGCATTCAGTCTTTTTGGGGAGAAGTCTTATCAGCGTGGCACATCTTGACTTGGCAATATTTGCCCACTCTTCCTTGCAAAAGTGCTCTAAATCTGTCAGATAACAAGGACATCTCTTGTGCACAGCCCTCTTCAGTTCACCCACAGATTTTCTATTGGATTTAGGTCTGGGCTGTGGCTGGGCCATTCCAAAACTTTATTTTTCTTCTGGTAAAGCCATTATTTTGTTGATTTGGATGTATGCTTGGGGTCATTGTCATGTTGAAAGGTGAAATTTCTCTTCATTTTCAGCTTTCTAGCAGACGCCTGAAGGTTTTGGGCCAAAAGTGACTGGTATTTGGAACTTTTCATAATTCCCTCCACCTTGACTAAAGCCCCAGTTCCAGCTGAAGAAAAGCAACCCCAAAGCATGATATTGCCACCACCATGCTTCACCGTGGGGATGGTGTTCTTTTGGTGATGCGAAGTGTTTTTTGTGCCAAATGTACCTTTTGGAATTGTGGCCAAAAAGTTCAATCTTGGTCTCGTCAGACCATAACACATTTTCCCACATGCTTTTGGAAGACTTGATGTATTGTTTTACAAATTGTAGCCAGGCCGGGATGTTTTTCTGTGTAAGAAAAGGCTTCTGTCTTGCATCTCTACCCCATAGCCCAGACATATGGAGAATACGGGAAATTGTTGTCACATGTACTACACGACCAGTAATTGCCAGAAATTCCTGCAGCTCCTTCAGTGTTGCTGTAGGTCTCTTGGCAGCCTGCCTGACCTGTTTTAGTCTTGTCAATTTTGGAGGGACATCGGTTCTTTGCAACATCACTGTTATCCCATATTTTCTCCACTTTTTGATGACTGTCTTCACTGTGTTCTATGGTGTATCCAAAGCTGTAGAAATTTTTTGTACCCGTCTCCCGACTGATACCTTTCAACAATGAGATCCCTTTTATGTTTTGTAAGCTCACTGCGAACCATGGCTTTTGCTGTAGCAGGCAACTGAGTAAATGTCAGGAAAATCCTACTTGGACAGCTGAACTTTATTTGGGGTTAATCAGAGTATCTTTAATTGATGGCAGATGTGTACCCAAGAAGACTGAATGCTGTAATTAAATCAAAAGGTGCTTCAACAAAGTATTAGTTTAAGGGTGTGCACACTTATGCAACCAGCTTATTGTACATTTTTTATTTTTTATATTTTTCCCCTAACATATTGTTGTTTTTCAATTGAATTGTACAGGTTATAGGTCACATAAGGTGGGAAAAGTTTTGAAATGATTTATTGTGGTCTCATTTTTTTACATCACAAAAACCTGGCATTTTAACAGGGGTGTGTAAACGTCTTATATCCACTGTATATAAATGTTCATATAGTAAGTTGGTATAGTTTTGGATACTTTATAATGTAATCCTTTTTGGTATACATATTGATTTCTTTTCTCTGTGAGCAATTAATGTTCATCCTCACAAATTGCTACTTAGTTGTTAAATTCAGGGAATGTTTTCTGTTTTCCTTTCTATACTACTGTCTTACCACTGGCGCCATTTACAGTTAATAGGATATATTTTTAAACACCTTTAATAGATTATCATTTAAGTCATAGGCACACATGCATTAATAGAAAAGAAACAAACCATATTAACACATTTTCATTTACATACATTATATATTTTTTCTCTGTAGCAACTGTCATTCAGTCCAGCATTGCATACATTGCTCAATTTCCAGCTTCCTTAAACCTCACTCCTCTCCCTGAACATTATTCTGCATGTATTGTTTCTGCAAATTCTGTTTACGAAATTTGCTCCTTCACTTTTCTAAAGATCACACTTCCAATCCCATTGTCTCTTTTAAAGTATTTGATATTCCAAATACAATTGGTTTAGAGTCTGATTTCCATTTTCTAATAATTGCTTTTTTTGGCAGCCAGCAGAATTGAACTTAAGGCTTTTCTATGTCTAGGCAATTTATATTCTTTGTCCCAGGCCGAGTCATTTCCTTAGCTACAGCCATTTGCTCACTCCCAATTTCTTTTTTTTTTTTTTCTCAAATTTTTTTTTTTATTTTTCAAATACAGTTAAATAAATTCCATAGTATTTGTATATAACATCTTAAATGACTATGTACACTATTTACATCAACCTGACACTATAATAGAGCTCAGTATATACAATTACTTTATAGTATAACAATCTAGTTATCAGAGTGTATCTGTTAAGTTATTGTAAAGTGTCAATCAATGATAAGACTTTTTTTCCATGGATTGTTAATAAATGGCTTAGGATGAATCCTTATTTTTTTAATTTTAATTTCCAGCAATGCTGTGGTCTTCAGTAGGCTGTAGAAGTCGTCCAAAGTCAGTATTGTGTTTGTATTCCATCTTCTTGTTATACACTTCCTTGATATTGCAAGTATTGTCCATACTAAATACATATTTGACTCATTCAAATGAGGACCTTCGTACACATTTAATACTAGAGCTTTAGATAAGTTAAACGATTCATTAAATAAAGCTTGTAAAAAGTTTTTAATACCATTCCAAAATGGCTTAATTTTAACACAGTCGAAAAAAATGTGTATTTGCTCACACCTCCAACATATTCCCTTTGTGGAAGAATTAATTTTAGTAATTCTGTCTGGAATTAAGAATGCTTTGTGCAAGCATTTCCAATTAAAAACTTTCCAGCATTGCGTAAAGGATGTATGTTACTGATAATAAAATATTTGATTTAATTTCTTCAGTTAGCTGAAATGAGTGCCCTTTTGTTATATAGTTCCAATATGAGGATTTGGGTGTTTTATAATTTATCAATATCTTGTAAAATTTCAAAATACTATTTCCCATGTCATAATCATTATATATGATTTTATATAGGTATTTTCTAAGTTTAGGTATTTTTTTAAATGAAGAATTACTAATTATTCTGCATAAATCTTGTGAATATGTCAGAATGCTTTGCATAGTTAGCCAATCTTGTGGAATTTTGTATGTTTCTGTTTGCATATGCAGAACTTTTAGTTCTTTGATACATCGAAACCAACAAACAAATCCTTTCTGTTCCCAGGAATTAATTATTTATCTGTATATTTTATCTGGATAGCTCTTTGTAACTATGAATGGTGTTAAAAGATCAAACCAGATTTTTAAATCTATATTTGCATTAATAATTTTCCTAAGTGAGTCAATATAATAATTAATTATACGAGTTTTAGTGGGTTTAGTTGTGTTATATTGTATACTAATATATATGTGCCATGGCAAATTGTTCTGTTATATGAAATGTTTTTTTTTGTAAATCAAATTCATTTATTGATATTACAGTTAGTAATTCTTTCCAATTTGCAGAATAATTTGGACTTATCCAATGTGAGATTGTTTTAGATATTGATGCTTTTATATATGTTTGTATATCAGGAAAGTTTAATCCTCCCTGTTTCCACGGTTTGATATGATGTATTAAAGCTATTCTGTTTCTTTTGGGAAACCATAAAAATGTTTAGGCAAGAGTTTATTTCTTTGAGTATATTCCTTTCTGGTAACAATTGTATTGCCAAAGCTATATATAGAATCTTGGGTAGTAAAACCATTTTTATTAACTGTAGTCTGTCTTCAAACGTTAATATTATTTATTTCCACTTTTTCATAGAGATTTTAATTGTATTGATGATATTATTGCAGTTTTTTGAGACTAATTCATTATTATCCTTGTATAAGTGAATTCCTAGATATTAAAGTAGATTCCATCTAATGTGATTCCCCTTCATCTGCAATTTTTTTTATTTATTTAAAAATAAAAAATTTGATGTATTGAAATAGTCCTGAAGTCCTGTAAAACTGGTCAATTAAAATATCTAATTCTTCTAATGTCTCTTTTGTAGTGGAAAATATTAATTAAATGTCATCAGCAAAGAGGATTACTTTAGAATTGTATTGCTCATAAACATCTACTCCTTTGATTTTTGTATTGTTACGTATTGAATCTGCCAATATTTCAATAGCCAAAGCAAATAGAATCACCCACAATTTCTGACAAAGTACTCTGTTGGGAATTTTTAAAATCTGCCAGCTCATTACAGAGTCAAAAAACATGATCCCAGTTACTCTTTTTCTCTGTCACATCTCCCACGTTTACTATCAATCTGAGGAAAATTTCTTTAATGTTTGCTTGTGGTATAAGCATAGCTATGCAACTGCTTCTAAGCAAAAATCCTCAACCCTCTGAACTTTGTTGTGTACTTGAAAAGCATATATATATCTTCCCATTATTGTTGCATGCTTGGGGGGGTATATATACACACACACACACACACACACACACACACACACACACACACACACACACACACACACACACACACACACACACACAGACTACAAGGACCAATACATCCAGGATAACTCCAAAATGTCCACTTCAATAAATAAAAATCACGTTGTGAGATAAAACAAACTTCAATTAAAAAAAAAATGAAAAAGTTTAAAATATGATAAGCGCTTTCGGACCATATGATCCTTCCTCAGATGCATTCACATCAGTCAGACCTAGAACCAGTCATATTTATATATTTATTTATTTATTTACATTTGTTGACCGGGAATGTCCAACTGGACGCAGGTCCATTTTCAGTAGAGGCCCAGGGAGAAAAGCTCCACAGATTAAAATATTACAGACATAGTTACAGATGAAGAATCCTAGCAATTAAAATATTACAAACATAGTTACAGATGAAGAACATAGTGCATTCAGTAGACAACTAGCATCTGTTCTATCCACGAAGTCATAGCAGATATTAACAACTGTTACAATAAGAAGTTACTGCCATATAATTAGTAGATAGGCATGGAAGTATCAGAGCTTGCTATAATCAAAGGTAGTTTGTGGGATGGAAGAGAGGTAGAGGGTAGATGGTGTGGGAGAAGTTAGAGGGGAGAGTTACAAGGGCATAGCCAGCATGTTTTTAGGTGCGCTTTAAATAAAGCTTTGAAGTGGGTGCATGATGGTAGAGAGGTTATTGTGAGGGGGAGGGTGTTCCATAATTTGGCTATAGCGCTGAAGAATAGTGCTTCTCCAGTAGTGTTATTGGCTCTAGTAACCTGTAATTGATTTTTGTTGCTGGATCGTAGTGGTCTGCTGGTAAGATAGGGTTGGAGTAGATACTGGAGGGATGGGACCTTTAGAGGATAGTTAACCAGTTTGTGGGCGAGTGCGAGTTGATACCATTGAAGGAGATGAGGGAGCTCTAGCCAGCCTAGTTCAGTAAGTGAGACACAGTGGTGACTGTGGTAGGATGCCTAGGTGGCGAATTTGGCAATTTTGTTGTAGCGAGTCTCTAGTTTATTTAGATTGCATTGCCTTAGGTTGGTATATATTGGAGAGGCATAAAGTAGGGTGGAGATAAGGTGCGAATTTGCAACTGAAATCCTAGCTACTTTGGTGAGGAGTTGCTTATTTCTGTATAAGGCTCCTAGTTTTTAGTTTTTGGAGTGCAGCCAATTAAGGATGTCTCTTCAGCCTCCTTCCTTTTAAGGCAGGCTCTAAAGGATAGTTAGTATTGAATCCCAGAAGTTTATGTGCCTACAGCCTTCTGATCCATGACATTTCAGCCCTTTCAGTCACATTATCAATGTCACCTCATCTTTTATTCATTTTTATGACTTGTATCACCCTAAAATAAAAACTATGCCCCATATTCTCCTTGATAGGTCTGGTCAGAGGGTTTTTCATATCTGCCAATCTAATGTCGCTAATGTGTTTAGAAATTCTTTCTTTTAACTGTCTGATGGTTTTATCCACATAGAGTTACAGGAATCACATGTGGCTAAATATGCAATATTTCTAGTTCTGCTATCCGCATAAAAATCAAAAACATATTTATTTTGATACGGATGTATAAACATAGTCTGTAGATATATATCTACGGTTTGTACCTTTTCGACATGGGCAAGTGCACTTCTTGTTGGATATCATAGAACTCTCTTAAAGGAAGGAGGCTGAAGCGATGTCTTTAATTGGCTGTACTCCATTTTATCACTCGAGGGCATTGGCTTAATACTGCATACTGATTGGTCCCACCTTTTAATATATGACTGGCTCTAATTTTAATTGATGTGAATGGAACTGAGGAAAGATCGTATGGTCTGAAAGTGCTTATCTTATTTTAAGCTTTTTTCATTTTTTATTAAAGTTGGTTTTACCTTGCAACTTGATTTTTATTGATTGAAACTGACTTTTTGGAGTTATCCTAGGTGTTTTGGTCCTTGTAGTTACTAGTTTTCTTCTACTACACAGTTCTTTAGTGGGAGGCTTTTTATTTGTGATTTTGGTTGTTTTTTGCTGTTCTGAAGCACGACTGCACATAGCTGAGGGGACTCCTAATGCAGGAATTGAACTGGATTACTGTCCGCACACTATTCAGAGTACAGAAATGATTTAACTATGTTCCTTAGATACTAATGGTATGGGAAATTTGCCTGACACCTCACGGTGTTGTGGTAAAAAGGACTTTAATAAAGATCTACGATGTCCAGTGGTGAATCCCTTGCTACGTCTGAATATTAGTACCGAGAATGAAAGGGGCATTCAAGGTGAAGCAAATATGCATACCTTTTCTCATTCTTCCAAAGAACTTGAAAATAATTTTTATGAATTAAAAAGATTACCAGGGCAGCACCTCCATTTGGAAGTATGCCTTCATTATAAAATTGTTCCAAGAGGGTTACGAGTATTGGTGATGCCGGCACAATGTCATGCACATCCTGAAATTATGAGGAGATGGCAGAAGCTTAATTTTGCAACAAGCTTCAGCTGTATTAGATTGTTAATTGAATACTTTGAACCAGGGGAGCGTGAATCAGTTGCCATCGGAGAACAGTAGCAGAAAGAGCTTGAGGATAATATATAACTCTGAATTTTGTAAGAACAACCTGGATGATATTTATTTTTAAGTCTCTCTGATAATAAATTAGAGCAAGTAAAATCTAGAACGTTGCATAGAGATTACCTGGATTTTTGTAATGGCAATGTGTCTGGAAAAGAACAATGAATGGGGAGAAGGAGAAACTGGAGATTAACTCTATGTGCACTAGTGAACAGAAGGAACAAACCCACTTGCCCAGTCCCTAATAATGAAGCTATCCCTATGTGATATGATCTAGCATGCTGCCTGAAACTATTGACTTAATTTCCAGGGAGCAAAATGGCAGTATGAGGCAGTATGATTTGGGAGCTAGCTCTACACATCCACCATTTTTTCGGCATTACCTTATCAGGTCAAAGAAACCTGGAACAGGAAGGATATGAGATCCTTGAGCAGAGGGAGGACAAGGAGGAGGAATCCATCAGAAGAGAGGAGAGTGAAGCATTAGAATGTGAGCTGGATGGTAACCTCATGTTCAACTTATCAGCCTTTAGACTAAATGAATTTCATCTTAGAGGCGTACATTTTATTCCAGCTGGACTCTTGAAGCTCAATGACATCACTGTAAGTTTAAAGATGTTTGGCAGAGAAATCACATTGAAAACCATATCATATATGGATACACATACTGGAGAAACTGCCCTTTTTAAGAAACCCAGTACTTGTATCCTGCAAAATAGAGCTACTGTGGATACCTTTATTAATGTATGTGAGCAGGACATTTCCCTTCTACTGGCGAGACCTCAGCATTGTTTTCATAGTATCAGTAAAGAGGAAATGGGAGCTTTGACAGAGCTACAAAATAATTTCGACCTTATTATGAGGTCTGAAGATAAAGGAGGGGGAATTGTGCTCATGGATTGGATGTACTATCAGACACAAGTCCTAAGGCTATTGGAAGATGATGATGCCTATGAATCTTCTATGAAGGGATAAATGGAAAGAATAAAGACTTCAGTGAGACATATTTTATATGAGTTAAAAGAAAAGAATTGTACCTCTGCAGAATTGTATACCTTAATGTGAACCCATCCTATGATACCAACTTTCAAATGTTTACCCAAGATACACAAGGATCAAAAGGACCCCCAGCTACTCATCCTATTGTAGCAGGAGCAAGTTGGACTAGTGAACCGGCTTCCATCTTTTTTTTAAATATCATTTGAAAGAGATTCTTTTGTTGGCACCTACTGTTAAGGACTCCCAAAATTTTCTGAAATCTTTGAGCCAATTTAAGAGAGATCAAAATGAGGGAAGATGCTACCTGATGGTGACCATGGATATAAAAATCTGTTTACTCTGATAACTAACGTATATAGACTGACAGTGCTTAAACAATATCTGGAAAAAGTTAGTGGCTATGGCACTCGGAAAATTGACCTGATCTCTATACTAATGGGAGGTGGTGCTGAAACATAACACATTCATGTTTGAGGAGCACATATATTTACAACTATGTGGGGTGGCTATGGGAACATCATGTGCCAATAGCTATGCAAACTTGGTACTGGCACACGGGGAAGATTTATATGTATTGAACAACATTCCATTTAGTATGCACCTGAAACTTTATAAACATTTTGTTGATGATGTCTACATTCTGTGGGGAGGCAGTATTGAGCAATTACAGGCGTTTCTTGTCTGTTTGGAGAATATTACTGATTTTCTTCGCTTTACACTGAAATATGATGAGGCAAACATGGATTTTGTTGCAAAAATAACATCCTACTGACATCTAGCATGCACCCCATGCACACAACAATATTCTAAAAGGACAATTCTTAAGGACTTTGAGATTCCATACTAGAGATCAGGATTTTAGAAGAGCCGCTCAAGTTATGAAAGCTGCATTTTATACAGAGAATGTTTGACCACCATGAGGTAGAGTATATGCAGAGTCAAACAGTGAAATGGAGACAGGAACAAGGGCTGCTGTATTTAATTAGAAAGAACTTAAATGACAACCATAAGCAACAACGAGGGATGATAAGGGATCTAGAGATGGCTCTTAGTTTAGTGATATGAGATACATCTGCAATGTGATAACAACTGGAGAATATTAACATCTGATGAAGAACTTAGAGGAATAGTATGGGATGTATCCCGCTTTGCCTTCAGAAACAATCAAAATTTGAAACTGATTCTATAAAGTGATGTAGATAAGTAGAGTTGTATGATATCCAATAGGAAGGGCACTCACCCATGCCGAAGATCTACAAACTGTAGATGTATATCTACAGACAATATGTTTATACATCTGAATCAAAATAAGTATGTTTTTGATTTTTATGTGGATTGTACAACTAGAAGTATTGTATTAGCCACATGTGATTCTGGTAACTCTTTTTATGTGGGCAAAACCATCAGAAGTTTAAAAGAATTTTAAGCACGTTAGTGACTTTAGATTGGCGGATGTGAAAAACCCTCTGACCAGACACCAAGGAGAATATGGGGCATAGTTTTTATTTTAGGGTGATACAAGTCATAAAAATTAATAAAAGAGGAGGTGACATTGATAATGCAACTGAAAGGGCTGAAATGTCATGGATCGAAAGACTGCAGGCACATAATCTTCCAGGACTCAATACTAATTATCTGTTAAAGCCAGTCTTAAAAGGGAAAAGGCTGAAGAGACATTTTTAGTTGGTTGTACTCCATTTTAACAATGGAGGGCATTGGCTTTATACTGCATACTGACTGGTCTTGCCTTCTAATATATGACTGGTTCTATTTTTGAATGATATGAATGGATCTGAGGAAGGATCATGCAAAAGCTCTTATCCTATTATAAACTTTTTCATTTTTTTTTATTAAAGTTGGTTTTATCTCACAACATGATTTTTATTTATTGAAACCGACCTTTTGGAATTATCCTGGCTGTGTGTGTGTAGATATGTATATATATATATATATATATATATGTGTGTGTGTGTGTGTGTGTGTGTGTGTGTGTGTGTGTGTGTGTGTGTGTGTGTGTGTGTGTGTGTATGTATGTATATGGAGTATACTGGAGTTCCATTGAGGTTGTGGATAACTGTTTTCTAAGCAACAATTGCACCTTTTTCTCCTTCATTGTGGTTATTGTATGTATGTATACATACATTTATATCTTCCCATTGTTCCCTTGCAAATTGATTTTCCAGTCTCTTTTTCTCGTCTTTTGTAACCTCCTCTGATTGATTCTTATAGTTATCATCAAAATTTTATATGCCGTACTAATTATCCAGATCTGAAGTAGTTAACTTCATTTGGTCATCAACCTGTGGGCTTCAGATCCGGATCGGATCCAAGACTGCTGTTTCACCAGCATCAGATCTGAGCTCCAAACTCCTCCCCTTACCCATAATACCACTGCATCTCCTTCCTTCTTTCAGATCTCATTTGCCACAGCTTCACCTGCATCATGATCGCTGAGCTCCAGGTGGTAAGACTATTCGTGGTTTTTTTGGGAAAGTGTTTGTGTTTTGCCTAGTTTTTAGGTCCCTTTATTCCTCCCCTTCCCATTCTCTTGTTAGGTTAGTGTTAGTTTAAAAAAAAAATCTTTAGTAGTTTGTTGTTAATCTAGGGTAGTGTAGGCCTTCTCCTTCCCTTTCCTGCCTCGTTTTTTGTGTGTGTTTAAGTGTTGGGTTGGGTAGCCAAACACTGTTATGGCAGATCAACAGAAGTTGGTCTTTAGAAAATGCAGAGTGTGGCCAGCCACACTCTGTGCGTTGTTTGTTTAGGGCCCGCTCATTTGAACACTGAGTGCACCATATGTGCGGGGTTTAATCCCGGGGCCTTAAAGGGACCGTAAGGCCAAGTTAATATTGAAGGGGCTTCTCCCCTCCACGGAGCCGGCTGCCTCCTCGTCTTCTGTAGCGGCGGTCTCTGCTGTGACCGCTCCCTCCACTTCTGTCCTGCCTCTCCTCTCTCCCAGGTTGGGACTCACCTTAACGACCACCGACCTGGGGAAAGGGAAAAGAAAAAAGAGAGGCACTGTGAGAAAGAGGGAGGAAGAGATCCCTGGAGCACATGGATCCAGCAAGTCCTCCTCCCAAGCTTCCTGCACCTTCCATGCTGACATCCCCTCGGCTCTGATGTTTTCCCTGGAGCTGGAAGAGGTTTGCTCTTCGTCTAGGGCCTCCAGTCACTGTCCTCCTAGGCCAGCTTCGGTGGCCTCTTCTAGGTCAACTAGAAGCCTTTTTGAAGCTGACATGGATAGGCTGATGCAAAGGTTTGTTTGCACTCCGCTTCAGATTGGGGGTCTTGCTGGCTCCGTCTTCCTCTGGAGGGGGTAGCTTGCTGCCACTATTTGCACCAATCGCTCCTTCTCTGATCTGTCCTCCGGTTTCGGAGTTCCTGGATCCAAGAGGTCCCAGAGTCAGGGGGTCGGCGCCGATGGTACAACCTACCTCAACGCCAGCAGTTACCTTGAGCGCGTCGGATCTGAGCTCATGGAGCCATAGCCCGAGCATCGTATCCGAGAGGTTGGGTTTTTCCCTTTCGGTTCTGACTTTGTCGGTTCCAGACCTACCCCTTGGAGCCTCGGCACCTTTGGGCTCTTCTCCGATCCTCGTGTCGAATTCGGGGAGGGTGTCCTCTGTCAGTTACTCAGAAGGCTCGCTCCCCCTCTGCATTCAGTGTGATGGAAAGGGTTCTCGCTAATGGATCAAGGCCCCTGACTATCTCCTCTGAGTCTACCCCGATCCCCTCTATTCTGGGTGCATCTTCTGCCAGTCTGCCCATGCAGGGACAGCCTTCCCACGAGGAACCCCAACCGGTTCGTGAGTCCTCTCCAGAGTCCCACCGAAGAGGTTCCTCACAAACGTAAGTGCAAGAGGAGGCACTTGGACTCCCTCGAGTTCCTGAAGGAAGATACCGACTTGGAGGAAGGGGAAGACTCCCCAAGATCACCACCCGAGGATGTCTCATTTGGAGACATCTTGGAGATCCTGCTCCAAAGGGGGGGGTGGCATCCTCCCCCAAGCCTTCCTCGGACGAATCAATGTTTCTGGAGGCATTTGACATGGGCCCATCTACTCTTGGGTGTCACCTCCCCTCGCGTACCTCATTACCACCAGGGCATGGAAAAAAACAGACACTGTGGACCCAATCCCAAAACGTCCAGACAAAATCTTGAGCCCCCCCTGGTGGATAGACCAAGCTGGTATAAAGGGTCTCCAGTGGATGCCATGGTGGTAGCGGCTGCCACGAAGAAGAAACTGGCTCAGGAGATTTCCACGGTCCATCCCTGGACCGAAAGTCCAGCACGATGGACCGGGTAGGAAAGTGGACTTGTGCTTTAGCTACCTTTTTTATAAGGGCACTGAACTATATGGCCCATGTTACCAGACTGCAGCGTGACCTGATGAAAGAGTTCACTGTCTCTCCCCCGGAGTCCATGTCGCCAGAGGATAAATGCACATTCTCTGTGCGAATGGCCACTCTGAAAGCAATAACCAACACGTCCATGCGATTCCTTTTACGTGCCATCGAAGGAGCAGCACGGGAGGGCGGGTCCGGAATTGCTATGAGACGACACGCCTGGCTCAGGCTATGTAATTTTGCGAAACGCTTAAAGGCATTTTTTTGCGAATGCTCCCTATGATGGCTTTTCCTTGTTTGGGAATTTGGTCCGTGACATACTAGTCCAGAGTGAGAA
This sequence comes from Protopterus annectens, assembly GCF_019279795.1. Lineage (NCBI taxonomy): Eukaryota > Metazoa > Chordata > Ceratodontiformes > Protopteridae > Protopterus > Protopterus annectens. The sequence goes on from NC_056741.1 coordinate 279,331,926, forward strand.
GGATGGGAAGACGCTGTCTGCCGTTGGAATCCACTTCTCTAACCTCCAAAGATCCTTCTCCAGGAATCAGCGGGGGGGGGGGGTGGTTCCGGAAGTCTCAGCATTCCCGGGACACTCAGGACTCACTTTCCCCTAGAGGCAGAGGCGGACAAGACAAATGCCGGCCCAGAGGCGGGGGGAGGGGGTCAGAAGAACTTCGGGTCTCGAACCGTTCTCGGGCAGACCTGTGTGGCAGCCCGAAGAGGTTGCCCGACTACTCTGCTCTGGAGGCAGTTGGTGGCCATTTCTCTAGGTACCTGACAGCGTGGAAGTCGGTGTCAACAGACCATTGGGTGTTCCTAATAATATCCAGAGGTTACGCAATTTCCTTTGTGACAAGTCCTTCTCCCCCAAAGGACCTCCTGGACGTTCCATCCATGGAAAGGGAGGCAGCAGCCATCAAAGTAGAAAACCTGCTAAGAAAATGGGTCCATCCAGCCTGTTCCCCCAGATCACTCCGGATCAGACATTTGTTCCAGGTTCTTTTTGGTGCTAAAAAAGATGAGGGATTCCAGGCCGATTCTCGACCTTTCCACTCTGAACCAGTCAGTTGCCAAAGAAAAGTTCCGGATGGACACTTTACAATCCATCCTGCCTTACCTGCAGGAAAATGACTGGATGTGCTCTATAGACCTCCAGGATGCATACTGCCATATAAAGATACACAGACACTCCAGGAGGTTTCTCCGCTTTCGGCTGGGAGCCAATCATTACCAATTCTGGGCCCTACCCTTAGGTCTCACCACAGCCCCCAGGGTGTTCACCAGGTTCATGGCAACAGTAGCGGCTCACCTGAGGCTTCAGAACATACAGGTCTATCCATACCTGGACGATTGGCTCCTTGCCACTCTCACCAGGCATCTCCTCTGCCAAGCCAGGGATTATTTTCGGAAGTTTTCAGACTTGATGGGCATCACTATAAATATAGCCAAGTCCTCTCTAGAACCGGTTCAGGTCCTGGACTACACAGGGGGTGAGAATAGGCACATAGAAAGACTTTGAATTGTAGATTCCAGAGCGGGTTCGGAGCCTTCATCTTCATGTCCTCGCGATTCTTCAGTATCCCTTTCCCCCAGCTGCAGTGGTGTTAAGACCCCTAGGATCCATGGCAACCACTATCACTCTTCTTCCTTGTGCTCGTCTTCACATGAGGGTTTTGCAGGGGACGCTGGTGGTCCAATGTTTTTTATTGGGTCGGCCTTTGACTCGTACAATTTGCATAAGCAAGGCGTGCAAGAAGTCCCTCCTCTGGTGGCTTCACTCTCCAGAGATAGTAGAGGGACGGTCCTTTGTTTTTTCCCCTCCCCAAGCCACGGTAACTATGGACGCCTCCCGACTAGTGTGGGGGGCATTGCTTAGGCAGGACAGTCCACGGCACGTGGTCCCTAAACGAGACCAATATGCATATGAATGCTCTGGAAATGAGGGCGGTCTTATTACTGTTGCAAGCCCTTCATGCCTTTCTTCCTCTGGGAACTATTGCAATTCAGACAGACAACATGTCAGTGGTCTGGTACATTAACAAACAGGGAGGAACCAGATCCTACCCCCTTTGTCTAGAGGCCATGAGAGTGCGGGAATGGGCGATCTCAACTGTTTTCTGATAGCAACGCACATTCCATGTCGGTCCAACATACTAGCGGACAAATTGAGCAGAAATATCCTACTGCCTTACGAGGGGTCTCTGAATCCTTGTGTAGCGGAGCAGATATTCCTCGTGTGGGGTTGGCCTTGCTGCGATCTCTTCGCATCTCCTTCCAACACAAAGTGCAGCGTGTTCTTCGCTCTGATCCCTCCTCAGGGGAGTCCCCCAGAGACTCTCCGGTCCATGCTTTGCCTCCCTGTCTTCTTTATTCATATCCCCCTTTACCCCTCATGACAAAGTTTTTACAGAAGGCTCTTCGGTTGGGGAGCAGAGTCATCCTCATTGCCCCATTCTGGCCTCACCAATTCTGGTTTCCCTGTCTATGGTCTCATCTGGTAGCTCCTCCTTGGACCTTGGATCAGATTCTGGATCTTATTTGCACCCTTCGGGGATCCCTCTTCCAGATCTGGGCAATCTGAAGCTCACGGCTTGGCTGCTCCAGTTCTATTGATTGCCAGGACTCCTGGGCTTTCTTCCCCCGTTAAGTCTATTCTGGTGGCAACCCATAAGTCATCTACCAAAAGACTTTACTGTAGTAAATGAAAGCATTTTTCGATCTTGGCTTCTCAGAGGGATCTAGATCCCTTTATGGCTCCAGTGCCAGCGGTTCTTGATTTTTTACCACACCTTTTCCAGCAGGGCGCCAGCTCTTCTATGGTGAAAGTGCAACTGGCTGCCATTTCTAATTTCCATGTAGGTGAAAATATGAGGTATTTGGCTTCTTCCAGATTTTGCAAAACCTTCATTAAAGGGACTTCTCTTTTACGGCCTCTGGTGAAGGACCCTACTCCTCCTCGGGATCTTACCTTAGTTTTGCAGGCATTAGATCTCCCGCCCTCTGAGCTGCCTGCCTCCATGGCTTTCCTAGTGGCTATCACCTCAGCGAGGGGAGTGTCAGAACTTCAAGCATTATCTGTTAAAACCCCCTTATATGTTTTTTCATAAAGATAGGGTCTCACTTCAGACTAATCCCTCCTTTTTGCCTAAACTGGCTTCAGGGTCAAATATCAATCAGTCTGCCTGTCTTTTTTTCCAAATTTTCAGAACAAGGGGAATATAAACTGCACTTGTTAGATGTACATAGACAGTTACGTTTCTACTTAAACAGGACTAAGCCCTTCCGCAAGTCTGACCAATTGTTTGTGCCCTTCGCTAGACGTTTTCTAGGCAAACCAGTTTCCAAGGTGACAGTTGCCAAACGGATTTCCCTTTGCATTATGCAGGTTTACAAAGATATTCCAGGGAGGATTCATGCCTATTCCAGGGAGGATTCATGCCCATTCTTCCAGGTCCAAGGCTACATCAGCTTCTTTTTGGTCCAGAGGCTACTTGGTCCTCATCTCTTACTTTCATTTCTCATTATAAATTGGACATGGTTTCTAGAGGGAGAGCATCCTTTGGCTCCACGGTGCTCCGGAACATCCTTCCATGAGGGCCTCCCAAGGTTATGGTAGCTGGGGACTCTGTCCCACAGGTTGATGACCAAATGAAGTTGACTACCATAACGTTCCAGCTGAGTAGTTAACTTAATTTGGTCATCAACCCTCCCTCTCTCCTTCCCCCTGGCCTTGTTATTGGGCTCTTTCGCCTGAGTAAACAAGGGATGGTACCCTTGCGTCCCTCTTGCTTACTTGTAGGTCAAGTGTTGTCGATTGGGCTCATGTGTTGGGTGGCAAACTCGATCTGAGGGAAGGAAGGAGATGCATTGGTATTATGGGTAAGGGGAGGAGCTTGGAGCTCGGATCTGCTGCTGGTGAAACTGCCGTCTTGGATCCGGTCCGGATCCGAAGCCCACAGGTTGATGACAAATTAAGTCTAGCTACTCAGATGGAACGTTATGTTAAGTACATAACTTCTTTTGTTAATAGCAGCTTCTGTTCTAGATTTGACTAAAAAGTCTGCCAGAGTAGGTATTTCACTTGGACTCCCCTGTACCTTTCTCTTTGCCCATATTCTGATATCAATCCCTGTTTGGAACGGAGGTCTCTAACCTCCAATCCAAACTTCTTTTTTGGCCTCATTCCATTCTTTTACCTTGTCCTCTCTAGTTATTTGCTCTAGTACGTTAGTACCTTTGACATTTTTAAAATTTCAGACCATCTTGACTATTTTCATGCCCCATATGTGCAGTCATCCATATTGGCAAAATTTCCTTTCTTCAGTCCCTTGTTGGCTTTGTTCTTAGAATACAGTCTAAAACTCTGAATATAATATTCTGTATGGTGGTTGTTCTCCTCAAGGATCTGCAGCCAAAATCCTTCCCTCTCCTTTTCGAACTCCCTCCACCCCTTGCTTCTTTGCCATATCTTTCACTTTGAATTATAACAGTCCGCTTGTGCTATTTATATGAGCCTTAACTGTGTAGCATTAAAATATCCCTTCTAAGTGGGTAATTCTAAACTGCCTTGTTCTATTGGGGAGGATCAATTTATCCTCCTTAAATCTTGTCCTCTTCCCCTTCCAGATAAATACTTCATCTCAATTATAGTCTACAACTTTTCTTCTGATTGATAAAAATATGAATGAGCTGTATATAAAACTAAAGGGACTAAAACATTGCTTGTATCTTAGTACTAATAAACAATAGCTTCCATTTTCTCAGTTTTTACATTTTCATTTGTTTGCTCTCTTCCCACATATCATTAGCTGCCATAACAGAAGGCTTTTTCATCCATTTTCTTAAATACTTCATCTTATGTCCCCATAAATGTGGGCATTGCTGAACCAATTCATGTGTGTGTGTCACCATAACTTTCAGTTATAGCCTTTGTTATATCTTAATTAATTTTATATCCCCAAAAAACTTGAAACTGTCTCAAAATGTTCCACAACATCAAGACATAATTTTTCTGGATTTATCAAGTATGAAATATCATCCGAAAATAAAGCCAAGTTATCTTGATTACAGTGCCAATTATATCCTTGAATTTGAGTCCCTTATTTTCTTTGCCAATTGCTCTAAATATAAAACAGATAAAAGGGAAAGAGGACTCCCTTGGCTGGTTCCTCTGTTCAAACATAATTTATCAGAGAGGAACCCTCCCACTTTAATTGCTGTCTCTGATCCTTAGTATAGTCTTCTAATTTACTTAAACTTTATTATTGTATCAGGTGATGCAAATCCTTCCATTGCCCTAATTAAGTCCCAACTCATGAAGTCCTATTGTACTCGATTGCAGCATAAAGGGGGTTTCATACTCCTGAGTGTGTCATCCTTAGGATGACATGTTAAATTGTGGCCCCTGTCTGAGTTGCTGATAGCTCAGGTGGATATAAAAAAAATTGCACTCGCCTATCAGAAAGAGTAAGGGAAATTCCCCAATGACCTTGTCAAAATTCCCCTAGTAGTGAATATACAACCTCTGGTCTCCCACCTGAAAAGAGGCTACTAGCCTAGTGGGACTAACCCAGTCAACATAGGATAAATAAATAAAGGACCTTTTTATGCTTTCAACAAGTATTAACTTTTAGTCCTAAGAAAAGGTGTTCTGACTACTCTTAGATAAAACTAAATTGTTCACTGTTCTTTTAAATGCATTAAAACATTGTGGCTACTGGGGAGGCTGCTGTCTCTTACTCACTTCCCATCGTTAATAGGGATATGCTATTACCAAATCTGCTTTTATTTTAAATATTCCATATTCACTACTCGGTAGTGATTCATCTTTTAAAGAAGCTCTACTATGGTTATTCACATATTTACATTTTATTTAAGGCATGTTTTTTCATTCACATGGTTACTGTTTTACTTTTTCAGCTATTGTAGCTAAAGAGGTAGTCTGTTTCAGATTATTCTTTTAAAACGGCATCTTTAAACATTTCTGATTTGTTTTAAGGTAATTTATTTTATTTGGAGAAAAAAATGTTAGTGTAGGTACACATGGTACCGTGTGTTTTGCATGTAAAATTGTTTTTCAGTCGCATAGAAAATAAAAAAACTGTCTGCTCCATTCATCCTTCCCTGCTGAAGAGCAGAGGAGAAGATGTAGCTGTGTGTGTGCTGTACAAAGGAGGCAAGTGTAAACTTCAAGTTAACAGTTTACTGAAATTTATTGACAGGAGGAGGACACTGCTGATACTGCAGTATGCCAAAAAGTGTATAGTCATCCCCTTTGGCAAAAACAAAGTGCCCACAAATTACCACATAGGTGGTAATCCATTAAGTACAGAAGAAGTAATTAGGGACCTGGGGACCCAAGTTGATAGCAATCTCTCATTTGACAACCACGTGGCCAAAGTGGTTAGAAAAACATTTTATATAGCCCACCTAATCATGAAGGGATTCACATCTAGATCAGGGGACGTCATCGTGCCTCTTTACTCATCCCTCATCAGGCCCATAATTGAGTACAAAGCCCCTTTTGGGATGTACCTTACCAGACACCTGCAGCAACTGGAAAGACCCCAAAAGTACCTCACCAAGAGGATCAAAGGGCTCAAACAGATGCCATATGCTGCCCGGTTAAAGAAACTCCAGCTCTACTCAGTCGCATACCGCCTCTTCAGAGGAGATCTGTGCCTGGCGTATAAAGCCATGTCCAACCCGAATTAATGGACATGCTGCACCTCAGAAAATCCAAATCCCATCGAGCCACGCTCGAGACTTGAACCTCAGCACTGAAATAAATAGGACATGCTGGAGGGACAGATTCATAACCCAGAGGCTCCCTTCACTCAATAAAATCCCAGTCCAGGTTAGGCAGAGTCCCTCATTGACTTTCTTCAAGAGGAATCTTGATGAGTGGATGGGAGATCGTAGGTTTACCCCGGGTATCACTTCTGTGTCACTATTAGACAGAGGTA